>NC_044301.2:30320930-30398558 GCF_004027225.2 Strigops habroptila | reverse complement strand
TCCTCCTTCCCCCTCATGTCTTCCTTCTTTCCTCCTTTCCACCCCCCCTCCTCCTTTTTTCCTCCTTCCCCCCAACTCTCCTTCTTTATTCCTACTTCCACCCCATGTGCCCTCCTTGTTTCCTCCTTCCCCCCCACATACCCTCATTTTTCCCTCCTCCCCATCTCCTCTTTTTTCCTCCTTCCCACACTCTGCTCCTTTTTAATTCCTCCTTCCCCCATGTCTCCTCCTTTTTTCCCCTCCCCCCCCAACTCCTCCTTTTAACCTCTTCCCCCCCAGTGCCCTCCTTTTTACCTCCTTCTGCCTGTACCCTCCTTTTTAACTCCTTCCCCCTCTCATCTACTCCTTTTTAACTCCTTCCCTTCCTATGACTCCTTTTTATCTCCTTCCCCCCCCACATCTCCTCCTTTTTTCCTCCTTCCCCCTCCACATCCCCTGCCATTCTCCTCCTTCCCCCAAAACGTCTCCTTTTTTCTTCATCCCCTCGCCACCTCCTCCTTTTTCCCTTCCTTCCCCCCCGACATCTTCTCCTTTATTCCTCCTTCCCCCCGTTTCCTCTTCTTCTTCCTTCCCCCACCATGTCTGCTCCTTTTTTCCTCCTTCCCCCCAACTCTCCATCTTTTTTCCTCCTTTCCCCAAACACATCTTTTTCCTCCTTCCCCCCCACATCCTCCTTGTTTCTTCGTTCCCCCCCACATGCCTTCTTTATTTCCTCATTTCCCCCCACGTACCCTCCTCTTTCCCTCCTCCTCCATCTCATTTTTCCTCCTTCCCCAGTGTCCTCCTTTTTTTCTTCCTTTCCCCACCTTCTTCCTCCTTTTGCCCCCCCACATCTCCTCCTTTTCCTCCTTCCCACCCCATGTGCCATCCTTTTTTCCTCCTTCCCCCCCATCTCCTCCTTCTTTACTTCTTCCCTCCCCATATCTCCTATGTTTTTCCTCCTTCCCCCTACGTCTCCTCCTTAGTTCCTCTTCCCCCCGCACATCTTGTTCTTTTTTCCTCTTCCCCTCATGCGTCCTCCTTTGTTCCTCTTCCCCCCGCCTCCTCCTTATTTCCTCCTTTGGCCCCTACATCTCCTTTTTTCCTCCTTCACCCCCTGCCTCTCCCTTTTTTTTTTTTTTTTAATACTTCCTCCCACATCTCCTCCTTTTTCCCCTCCTTTCCTCCACATCTCCTTGTTTTTCACCTACTTCCTCCCCCACGTCTCGTGCTTTTTCCACTCCTTCCCCCCAACATCTCCTGCTGTTTTCCTCTTTCCCTGATCTCCTCCTTTTTCCCTCCTTCTCCCCCCATCTCCTCCGTTTTGCCTCTTCCCCCCATGTGCCCTCCTTTTTTCCTCCTTCCCCCCACACCTCTTCTATTCCTCCTTCCGCCATCTCCTCCTTTTTTCCACCTTGCCCCCCCCACATCTCCTACTTTTTTCCTCTTCCCCCCATGTGCCCTCCTTTTTTCCTCCTTCCCCCCACACCTCTTCTATTCCTCCTTCTGCCATCTCCTCCTTTTTTCCACCTTGCCCCCCCCACATCTCCTACTTTTTTCCTCTTCCCCCCCATATGCCCTCCTTTTTTACTCCTTCCCCCACACCTCCACCTTTTTTCCTCCTTCCTCCCACATCTCCTGATGTTTTCCTCCTTCCCCCGTCTCCTCCTTTTTCCCCTCCTTCCCCCTGTCTCCTTTCTTCCTCCTTCCTGCATCTCCTCCTTTTTCCCCTCCTTCCCCCCGTCTCCTTTCTTCCTCCTTCCTGCATCTCCTCCTTTTTCCCCTCCTTCCCCCCGTCTCCTTTCTTCCTCCTTCCTGCATCTCCTCCTTTTTTCCACCTTCCCCCCCAACATCTCCTACTTTTTTCCTCTTCCCCCCATGTACCCTGCTTTTATCCTCCTTCCCCCCCCATGTCTCCTGTTGTTTTCCTCCTTCCCCCCCATCTCCTGCTGTTTTCCTCCTTCCCCCCATCTCCTGCTGTTTTCCTCCTTCTCCCGTCTCCTCCTTTTCCCTCCTTCCCCCCGTCTCCTCCATTTTTCTTCTCCCCCCCATGTGCCCTCCTTTTTCCTCCTTCCCCCGTCTCCTCCTTTTTTCCTCCTTCCCCCCACCATCTACTCTTGTTTCTTCCTTCCCCTCTCCTTTTTTCCTCCTTCCCCCCATCTCCTCCTTTTTTCCTACATCCTCTCACCTTTCCTCCTCTTTTCCTCCTTCCCCCCACCTCTCCTTTTTCCTCCTTCGCAAGACTCCACCTTTTTACTTCCCCCACACATTTCCTCCTCTTTCCCTCCTTCCCCCATCTCCTCCTTTTTCCCCGTCCTTCCTCCCCCCATCTCCTCCTTTTTCCCCCCCTTTCCTCCCCCATCTCCTCCTTTTCCCCCCTCCTTCCTCCCCCATCTCCTCCTTTTTCCCCTCCTTCCCCCCATTTCCTCCTTTTTTCCTCCTTCCCCCCATGTTTCCTCCTTTATTCCTCCTTCTCCCATCTATCTCCTCCTTTTTAATTCCTCCCTATCTCCTTTTCCCTCCTTCCCCCCACGTTTCCTCCTTTTTCCCTCCTTCCCCCCACGTTTCCTTCTTTTTCCCTCCTTCCCCCATGTTTCCTCCTTTTTTTCCCCTCCTTCCCCCCACGTTTCCTCTTTTTTCCTCCTTCCCCCTCCTCTCCTTTTTTTTTCTCCTCCCTCATCTCTTTCTTTTTTCTTCATTCCTTTTTTCTTCATTCCTCCTTCTCTTTTTTTTTTTCCTCCTTCCCCCCCACATCTCCTCCTATTTTCCTTTTTCTGCCCCGATGCCCTCCTTTTTTCCTCCTTCCCCCATCTCCTTTTTTCCTTTTTTTCCCCCACAACCAGCCAGAGTAGAGATCGGGTGCACTCATACAAGCACACTAAGCAGGATTTAATTAGTATCAGCTTATTTAAAACTCAAACATATACACAATGTTTACCAATTATGCTGTTCAAGGCCCAATTGGACAGAGTCTTGGGCTCCATGGTCTAGTGTGAGGCATCCCTGCCCATGGCAGGGGGGTTGGTACTACATGATCTTAAGGTCTTTTCCAACCCTAACTATTCTATGATTCTACATCATATAAGCATTCTTGTGCCCAGGCAGAACAGTATTGCATTGCTACATGCCTTATGCAAGATCACACAGTTTAGGCTTATTATCAACTTGGTATGAGTACTAGCCATGTAAATCAGAGCTTGGCATTAGGTGTCTACTACTGGGAAAGTAGTCCTTACCCCTGCTGCTTCCCCCCCAGCACTGTGCCATGTGTAGTCCAGGGACAGAGGCCAAAGGTCTGCCTAGAAACTCACACATCCCACAGAAGTATGAGATCTCAAATTGAGGTGGGGAGACAGACAAATCACCTACTTCTGTTCCAGCTTCCCTTCTCAAAGCTCTGGAGCCTGATCACCTCATGACTAAGACCACTGAGGATTAACTACACGCTATCAATCAACTTCATGGAAATACCTACTCACAACTGACTTACATATATGATATTATTGTCAAGAATTGCCTGCTTTGAATACCTAGTAATAAGTTAGACATTACCACAAAATGTGTTGTTAATCTATGTTAACCTAGTCAAATTTTATTTTAAACCAACTTAGTCTTCTAAACACTCCCATTAGTGATCTCTGTTGAGATCCTTAACAATACACAAATACATACATATGCTGACTCAGACGTAACATAAAAGTAAACAAGTTATTCAACTTCAAGACCAATACTGTTTGCATCCAGCTTTGTCGGAGCAGCATGAGCTTGTCTGCAGCCATCTGCTTCAACATGCCCTCACGAAACCTGGCTCCTATGTCTTGCAAAGCAGTAACAGTTAGCATGACACAAAACCTATATTTGTTTCCTTTTGGTTTCAAGTACATTTCAGATTGCAAGTTCACACTCCAGTCATGAATGATCACCTCTTGGTGACAGTCAACTATTATTTCTCATGGTTGTTCCTGTTCATACAGGTATATGCTTCATCTGCTATAGGACAGAAATCTTGCCCCATTTTACATTGCTCAGCTTAAACTAGTATATCCATGTTCATTCATAGTAAAAAGTCCCATCTTAAGAGTCAAGCTCACTAAAATTACAACACATCTGATTGATACTCTTTTTTCCCCCCTCATGTAACATTTATGCCTCACTCTAATAATCAAGCACTGTACATACCTCATTTATGTAAAGCAGCTTAAAAGAAGTTATACCTTTCATCAGCAAAAACACAGCCCGAGACATTCCCCATGATATGCCCCATACTGATGAGAAAAGAAAGTATCAACTCACAGAAAAACAACTTTTAACCAGTGGTCCCAAATACCATTGGAAACGGGTGTAGATTAAGCACTTCTTAAGATATCAGCTACAACTGACATCTTTCTCTGTAAAAAGGTGTTTTCAGCACCTAAACGGACTAGGATGCTAAACTCACGTGAAGCTTCAATACAAGGGAGCCAGGGAATATCAGGAGATGCAGGCTGCTGCTGCGCCCCCGCCCCCCCCCTCCCCCCTGCATAGTTGCATACCCACCTCCAGGAAGGATTCTAACTAGTCTTCTGTCTCTCCTCTTCTGGTGGATGGAAGGAGTTCAGAATCCACAGTCTCTGAAAACCCTTAGTTTATGATGTGGCACCCAAGCCTGGGAAACCACTTGCAGTGCACACAAAGAAAATGTTTCCCTTATACCCAGGTGGGGCACCAAGAGGGCAGGAACCCAAGGAAAACACCTGCATTCTCTTGCCTAGTAGAAAAAGTAAAGCAGAGGATTTCCTCCCCATTACACCCCACTGTCTTCTGCTCTGTCACTTAGGTGGGATAAGCTGAAGGAGCCTCCCTTGGGGGGGGGGGGAGGGGAGGAACACAAAGGGACCTCATTAGTACCCGCTCACTACTGCGGTGGATGGGGAAGAAAACTATAGAATGAAACCAAAGTTGGGCCCAGAGCTTTTTGTCATGCCGGGCAGCTTGTCTTCCTTCCTTGCCCCTCACCACCTCCTAGGCACAGTGAGAGGAGAGAAAACAAAAGCCAGAGATCCTAGTATGGGAACGAGAAGCTTTGCATCCAGGCACAGAAAGCAGAACATAAGAAGGGGAAGATGACATAAAAGAGAAGCTCCCCACCCCTACCTAACCACATCTCCACCTCACCTGCTTGCCCCAGTAGAAGAGGCACTGGCAGTCAGGATTTACACAGAAGGTCTTCTGTTTGTCCCACAAACATTCAGTCTTGGTGAGACGACTCAGACAATCAATAGTATGGGTCTCAGTGCCATCTATGGTACGAACTTGGATCCACATCTTGTGTGCCTTCCACTAGGTCAGACACCCGCAGTGAATGGGAGGTCTTATTCTCTGAGCATGGGATAACAGAACAGACATTTCCTTCACTTCCTTGTTCAGCTCAATAAAATCAGGGGTTTTGAACCCTGGCGAACAGACACAAGCTTCCCAGCCCACAGGCCTCACTCAGAAAGGCGTGGAGAGGTAAAAGAGATCTGACCCAATCCTCATCTACTTCTTAAGTGTATCCCGTTATCACACAAACAGAACCGTAAACTTTCCAAGCCAGCAGAATACGAGGCAAAGTCTGTCGGGAATCACCACAGGCAAATCTAACAAACGCCACCATCACCAACCCTCAGAATGCGTTTACCAGCCGCTACCACTCTCGTGAAGAGATCATGGAGCCAACAGCGATCTCGCGATAGCCCTCAGCCATAAAGAGACAACATCGGGAAATGGGGGGAGGGTAGATAACATCATTACCTCTCCTTCCACATTCAGCTTTACACAAAGTCACGCCCAGCCCCGCCCTGCCCTTTGAGTATTCTCTGGGCAGCATCTTTTTTCCTCCTGCTCGGTAGTTGTATCAAGGACTTGGGGGTGGGGGTGTAGTTTAGTGTGCCTCTAGAATAGCAGCCATTATCGTTCCTATAGGAGCCAATCGGGAGCGTCTTCTCGTTCCCTCACAGGGCAAAGCATCTAGAGACGTCAGCCTCAGGCCTGCAAATTATACCAGTGACATAGGAATTGACTCTGTGCTTCCACCTTTCCCTTTCAGGCACACACAGAGTCAGGACCCAGCATATCAGGTGTCACAGTGACACAAAAGCATAGACCTGACATAGCATAAATAAAAAACAAGGAAAACTGCTTTGCATCCACTGATGAAATCTAGGCCCCAATGTTTCCCAGTACAAAAGTGACATCAAAACCTCAGTTCAGCCAGATTTAGCTCTGCCTAATAAATCCAGAATAGATGTCTGCTCTTATCGTATTAGAAAAGTGCAGATGTGGGCTAAGACAAAACCATCAAAACCAGGACACCTTCAGCACCGGAGCGTGGGGAAATCGCAGCATCCAGGAGTCTCGATCCTGAACGGCAAGAGCCACCAAGGAAGCCCCAAGTCCTTGTCAGGACTTGCCCAGGAGCTGGCAGTTCTGCTGAAGCGAGCAGCTGACTCATAGGGGGCGGTGTCAGGAGGGACGGCACCACCCCTGAGCGAATAAAACACTGCCTTCGATAGCGTGAGTGATTAGGAGTGTGGTGGTTTCTGTGGAAAGGGTCCAGTAGCTCAGCAGGCTTCAGAAATAAGTTTGGTCAGTCAAGGAAGCGTTCTAGGATGGTATCCTCTCAACAGAAAGCAAGGAAAACTAAGTCCTTTCTGCTGGCTAGGAAGGATGTGGCAACCCAGACAGAGATCCCTCATAAGCATGTAGCTGTCCAGGTGTCTGGCTGTAGTGAGTGCTAGAGCCTGTTGATGATGTTAGATGGTGGCTGGTGCAAGATGTCAGCAGGTTAATGATTTGCTCTGCATGGTGGCAGAGCTATGGGAAGAGGTGGAATGGCTAAGGAGCATAAGGGAATCTGAGGAGGAGATTGACTGGTAGACCTGCACTCTACCATCTTTGAGAGTAGCGAGCCAGCCACCTGAAACAACTTCAGGATCCCCTACCTTCTTGCCATCAGGCAGATGGAAGTGACCTAGGAGACAGGGGAGGTTAGAAATAGGTTAGTCCTTGGAGTAGATGGCATATTACCCCCCCAGCTCATACCACCTTCCCAAGTACCCCTTTACAATAGATTTGAGGCCCTGGTACATGAGGATCAGGAAAGTGAGCAAGATGATGGTAAGGGATTATCCAGGTCAGAAGAGTTCCTACAGAAGACTCTGAGAGCGTATTGTGTTACAAACAGCTGTGCTAGAAAAAGAGTGGTGGTGATTGGTGACTCCATCCTTAGGAGAACAGAGGGCCCCATATGTCGGCCTGACCAGACTCACAGAGAAGTCTGCTGCCTCCCTGGGGCCAGGGTAAGGGACTTCACCAGAAAACTCACTTGTCTGATAAGGCCTAATGATTACTATCCTTTATTAGTCTTCCAGGTGGGCAATGAGGAAATATCTTCAAGAAGCCTGAGGGGATTCAAGAAGGGCCTTGGGGTGACTGGTTCAGGGTTCGGGAGCCCAAGTAGTGTTCTCGTCCCTCCTGCCAGTCGTAAACAATGACAATGGTAACATCAGAAAAATCTCATTAATTCCTGGTTCTGTGACTGGCGTCAGCACCAGAATTTTGGGTTTTTTGACCATGGGTCAGTCTACACAGCACCAAGCCTGCTGGCGGCAGATGGGGTACGCCTGTCCCAAAGGGGGAAAAGGATACTAGCCCAGGAGCTAGCAAGGCTCATAGAGAGGGCTTTAAACTAGGTTCAAAGAGGGAAGGGGATAACACCAGGCTCGCTAGACATGAGCCACAGGGTAACATGATGCTGTTGGAGTCCAGATCCACAGGGCAACTTAAATGCATTTATGTCAATGCCCGCAGCATGGGCAACAAACAGGAGGAGCTGGAAGACATTGTGCAGCAGGGAAATCGTGACATAATCGCCATCAGAGAAACATAGTGGAATGATTTGCATGATTGGAGTGCTGCAATGGATAGCTACAGGCTCTTCAGAAGGGGAAGGCAAGGAAAAGGTGGTGGAGTTGTGTTGTATGTCAGAGAGTGCATCGACTGCCTTGAACTCAATGTTGTGAGTGAGAAGTTTGAATGTTTGTGGGTGAAGATCAGGGGGAAGGCTAACCAAGCAGATATCCTGGTAGGAGTGTGTTATAGAACACCTAGCCAGGATGAAGGTACAGATGAAGTGTTCTTCAAACAACTGGGAGAAGTTTCACGATCACTTGCCCTTGTTCTCAGGGGGGACTTCAACATACCAGATGTCTGCTGGAAGTACAACACAGTGGAGAAGAAACAATCCAGGAGGTTCTTGGAGGGTATGGAAAATAACTTCCTAACCCAGCTGGTTAGTGAGCCAACTAGGGGAGATGCCTAGCTAGATTTGTTGTTCACAAACAGAGAAGGACTGGTGAGTGATGTGATGGTTGGAGGCTGTCTTGGGCAAAGCAGTCATGAAATAACTGAATTTTCAATCCTTGGAGAAGTCAGGAAGAAGGCTGGCAAAACCTCCACCTTTGACTTCCGGAGGGCTGACTTTGGCCTGTTTAGGATGCTGGTTGGCAGAATTCCTAAACATTACTAAAGGACAAAGGGGTCCAGGAAGGCTGGATGTTCTTCAAGAATGAAATCCTTAAGGTGCAGGAGCAGGCAGTCCTTATGTGCCAAAAATCAAACCGTTGGGGAAGAGACCAGCCTGGCTGAACAGGGAGATCTTGCTTGAATTGGGGGGGGAAGAAATTATCACCTGTGGAAGAAGAGACTGTCACCCCATGAAAAGTACAAGGATGTTGTTAGGTGAAGGCACAGCTGGAACTTAATCTGGCCACTGCCATAAAAGGTAATTAAAAGTATGTTTTCAAATATATTAGCAATAAAAGGAGGGCCAAGGAGAACCAGCATCCTCTACTGGGTACTAGGGGAAACCTAGTGATTGAGGATGAGGAAAAGGCTGAGGTACTTAATGCTGCCTTTACCTCAGTCTTTAATAGTCACACCAGCCAGCCTCAGAGTACTCAGTTCCCTGAATTGGATGGCAGAGATGGGGAGCTGGTTGAAGTCCCCATAATTCAGGAAGAAATGGTTAGCAACCTCCTGCTCCACTTACACATACACAAGTCTATGGGGCCAGATGGGTTACACCCAAGAGTGCTGAAGGAGCTGTCAGAGGAGCTTGCTAAGCCACTCTTCATCATATATCAGCAGTCCTGGTCTAGTGGGCAGGTCCCAGAGGATTGGAGGTTGGCCAACGTGATGCCTCTCTACAAAAAGGGCAGAAAGGAAGACCCTGGAAACTACAGGCCTGTCAGCCTGACCTCAGTGCCAAGGAAGGTCACAGAGCTGATGATCCTAAGTGAGGTCATAAAGCACATGCAGGGAAAATGGAGGGATCAGGCCCAGTCAGCATGGGTTCATGAAGGGTTATGGTTGATGAGGGAAAGGCTATGGACATTGTCTATTTGGACTTTAGTAAAGCATTTGACACTGTCTCCCACAGTGTTCTCCTGGAGAAACTGGCTGCTCATGGCCTAGGTAGGTGTATTCTTCACTGGGTTGGAAACTGGATGGCAGAGCCCAAAGAGTGGTGGTGAATGGTGTCACATCTAGCTGACAACTGGTCACTAGTGATGTCCCTCAGGGCTTGGTGTTAGGGCCAGTGTTGTTTAATATCTTCGCTAATGATCTGGATGAGGGGGTTGAGTGCACCCTCAGTAAATTTGCAGATGACACCAAGTTGGCTGGGAGTGTTGATCTGCTGAAGGATAGGAAAGCTCTGCAGAGAGATCTGGACAGGCTGGATCAATGGGCTGTGGCCAATGGTATGAGGTTCAATGAGGCAAAATGCTGGGTCCTGCATTTGTGCCACAACAACCACATGCAATGCTCCAGGCTTGGGGAAGAATGGCTGGAAAGCTATTCAGCAGAAAAGGACCTAGTGGTGCAGATTGACGGCTGGCTGAACATGAGCCAGCAGTGTGCCCAGGCAGCCAAGAAGGCCAACGGCATCCTGGCCTGTATCAGAAATAGCATAGCCAGCAGGGTCAGGGAAATGATCATCCTCCTGTACTCAGCACTTGTGAGGCCACACCTAGAATACTGTGTTCAGTTCTAGGCCCCTCACTACAAGAAAGACATTGAGGTGTTGGAGCGTGTCCAGAAAAGGGCAGCAAAGCTAATGAAGGGTCTAGAGTCTTATGAGGAATGGCTGAGGGAACTGGGGTTATTTAGCCTGGAGAAGGCTCAGGGGGGACCTTATCACTCTCTACAATGACCTGAAAGGAGGTTGTAGCGAGGTGGGGGTTGGTCTCTTCTCCCAAGTAACAAGCGGGAAGACAAGAGATAACAGCCTCAAGCTGTGCCAGGGGAGGTTTAGATTGGATATTGGGAAAAATTACCTCACAGAGAGGGTGATCAGGTATTGGAACAGGCTTCCTAGGGAAGTGGTGGAATTGCTGTCCCTAGAAGGGTTCAAAAACCATGTAGATGAGGCCCTCAGTGATATGGTTTAGTGTTGTTCTTGGCAGTCCTGGGGTAATGGTTCTACTTGATGATCTTAAAGGTATTTTCCAACCTAGTTGATTCTATGAGCAAGCCTCCTTTTTTTTTTAACATGGATCAGGTGTGTGAGTTTTATTTGCTACATTTTTTCTCAAGACTCTGAGTAACACTGAAAAAGTCTGGCCTTTTCATGTATGCTGGTAAAATGGTACTGTAAAAACATATCTGATGCAGTATCCAGTGAAATTCAGCTTATGAATATAGGTCTCTGATGCTATTATACCTGGGAGCGTTACCGAAATCCAGGAAAATAAACTCTCCAACCAGAATGACAGGTTAGAAAGCTGATATTACTTTATTACAGTACCGGGTGCATGGGGGATTGCTCTGCCTATCATGCACACCAAGAAGAGACAGTTTACAGCTTATATATCTTCATTATCTACATATTTATTATAATTCTGTGAAATGCCCACCCAATTCCCATTACTCATTGCATATGGTAATTTGGGTAGATAAGGCTGCAGTGCAGGCAATGTGAATTTTGAGGACTGATCTTTGAGGGTCATGGTGGTCATTTGGGGAGAAATACCCCCACTCATTTTATCCTTTTATGAAAACCCATTAGTTAAGGACACTGGAATGCATGTTTAGTCTTTCCAATTAACTACATGTTCTTGTTTGGTTTAATTTACAACCCTGAAAGGCTCCTCAAGTTGTTTCCTTTCACAGCTGTTTACTCAGGCCTTATCAACAGGAGGAAGGCCTAGGTTGGTTTGAGAGAAGACATCTGGTTCTCCTATTGCATGGCTTCCTTATGTTTAGAATCCTTGTAGCCTCTATACACAGTGAAATACTAGTATAAGAATCATTGTAGACCTGTCTAAGTCTCTATATTCAGTGAAATACTAGTTTAATTTGGTATTAATTATACAGGGAAATATAGTAATTTAATTCGGTATTGGGACCACTGAAGCCTATATTTTTGGGTAATGCGCAACGGTTTTGTTGCCTGTTTAGTAAAACTTTAGAGACTGAGGTAACAAACTGACAGATTCCAGATGATAGAGATGTGTGTTTGTGACTTTTTGTATTGGGATGATATCAAAGATCCCTGTATACTAATTTCAGGTCTGAAATAATTCCCATTGTGGCCTTGGTTGAGTTACTTTTAAGGCCTCATTTATGAGTATTAAGCACTTGCAAAGGCAGCTGAAATAAGTGAGAGTTGCTTAATCATGATGCTTTCAAGTTTCAACATTTTATTTCTTCCCATGTTAGAAATAGTTCAAAAGAAAAAATCTCACACTTGAATACCTTTATTTCCAGTACACTTGTAATATTTTTATCAAATTGTGAATAATATTTTGTTCATAAATATATAAACCCCCTTTAATGTATTAGCTAATGGATATATTCATTTTTATTCCTTTAAAAAGTTCAGTTTCTATAACAAGATAAAGTTTTCCCCTGTCCTGGGTTCAGCTGTAACAGTTTTTATTTGTTGTTGATTTTTTTGTGGTTTTGTTTTTTTTTTCTCCTTCCTAGTAGCTGGTGCAGTGCTGTGTTTTCAACTTTAGTTCGAGAACAATGCTGATAACAAACCAAAGTTTTAGTTGTTGCTAAGTAATGCTTACCCCTATCAAGGACTTGGCAGTCTCTCATGCTCTGCCAGTGAGGAGGGGCGCAAGAAGCCAGGAGGAAGGAGAGACAGGACACCTGACACAAACTAGCCAAAGAGGTAGTCCATACCAGAGCACGTCATGCCCAGTATATAAACTGGGGGGAGTTACCTGGAAGGCTCCAGATCGCTGCTCGGGTCAGGCTGGGTATCGGTCGGCAGGTGGTGAGCAATTGTATTGTGCATCACTTGGGTTTATTGTTTTCCTTTTCCCCTTTTAATTTTATATTCTCTCCCCTTGTTATTTCCCTTATCATTATTGGTGGTAGCAGTAGTAGTTTTGTATTGTACCTTAGTTACTGGACTGTTATTATCTCAACCCGTGGGAGTATACATTCTTTTGATTCTCCTCCCCATCCCTCTGGGAGCAGGGGGAGGAAGAAGGGAGGGGAGTGAGCAAGCAGCTGTGTGGTTCTGAGTTACCGGCTGGGCTTAAACCACGACAGTAACATAAAATAAATTAAGTACTGCTCTGTCTGATAAAGCCAAAGCCTTCCTAATTTCAAATATTTCTTAAGGATTTACTAAATGAGGCACTGTGGTTACTGTGAGATTTAAAAATCATACAACTTATCTTTCAGTATTTTACCAGATAAAGCCAAATCTATGTATGCCACTGTATTTCCAAATTATTCTTCTTTATCATCACATTTTTCCTTGTTCAGATGTAGGTCTTTTACTCAGTGGATCAAATAAAAGCTGATATGAATCCCAGTTTCCTGTTTTTTGTTTGTTTGGGTTTTTTTAACAGTAATTACAAAATAATAAAATTAATAACTTTTAAATCGCTCGTGTTACAGGGTGGAATAATCAGTTACTATTGCGCATATAAACAGTATGCACTTGTCCCATGCAGGTGATGTAGATGGCTATGGTTATATGACTGGGTTTAGGGTTTTTTTGAAAGGCAAATCTCCTACAGTTTTATTGCCAGTATGGGGTGTTCTCAGCCGTTAAGAGCCGGCTTAAGTTGGGTCTTCAGGTCACATCAACAACAGAGGTAAAAGCTCACAGTCTCAGGCAGTGTTCATTCCACAAATTATATTGCAGTTAGCGCCTTGCCTTTCACACCAATCATCACAAAACAGCGTTACACTCATTGGACTACCTGTTAGTGTATGATCAAGCAATTGGACAGAGCTATAGATTATTTTAAACGTTTGCGTGTGTCGTGGTTTGAGCCCAGCCGGTAACTCAGAACCACACAGCCGCTCGCTCACTCCCCCCCCCCCCTTCTTCCTCCCCCCGCTCCCGGAGGGATGGGGAGGAGAACGGGAAGAATGTAACTCCCACGGGTTGAGATAAGAGCAGTCCCGCAACTAAGGTATAACACAAAACCACTACTGCTACCACCAATGATAATAACGATTAGTGAAATAACAAGGGGAGAGGATACAATTGCTCACCACCCGCCGACCGATACCCAGCCCGACCCGAGCAGTGATCTGGGCCTTCCGGGTAACTCCCCCTGGTTTATATACTGGGCATGACGTGCTGTGGTATGGAATACCCCTTTGGCTAGTTTGGGTCAGGTGTCCTGTCTCTGCTTCCTCCCGGCTTCCCCTCCTCCCTGGCAAAGCATGAGACTGAGAAAGTCCTTGGTTGGAATAAACATTACTTAGCAACAACTAAAAACATCGGTGTTATCAGCGTTGTTCCCAGGCTGAAAGTTAAAAAACACAGCACTGCACCAGCTACTAAGCAGGAGAAAAATGACTGCTATAGCTGAACCCAGGACAGTATCCACCCCTTATTCCATACCATTCACGTCATGCTCAGATCCCACATCTCTCAGCACACCATCACCCCTGTCCCATATATACACATATATATACACCCACACCCACACACAGAGAAAGATATCGTTCCCTAGTCCATGGACCAATCCCTGTAAAATTGCTGAACTCATCCAGTCCATGATGTCAGGCTCGATCTCTTGTAATAGTCTTTCAGGGCAGGAGGGACGGTACATAGTGTTGGGTTGTTGCCTGCTGATGATACCACCAAACTCATCTGGTCACTGCTGAGCTCGTCTGGTTTCCTCAAAATTCATTCTTCTTCCGGGTCACGTGGTAGAGAGGGCTTACAATCAGACTGTAATTTGGGATGTGCATTCTCCAGAACCCCACAACACCTAAGAAAGCTTGTGTTTCTTTCTTGTTAGTTGGTGGAGACATTGCTGTTATCTTGTTGATCACGTCTGTGGGGATCTGGCGGCGTCCATCTTGCCATTTTATTCCCAAAAATTGAATCTCCTGTGCAGGTCCCTTGACCTTATTCCATTTTATGGCAAAACCGGCCTTCAGCAGGATTTGGATTATTTTCCTCCCTTTCTCAAAAACTTCTTCCGCTGTATCACCCCACACGATGATGTCATCAATGTATTGCAGGTGTTCTGGAGCTTGCCCCTGTTCCAGTGCAGTCTGGATCAATCCATGGCAGATGGTAGGGCTGTGTTTCCACCCCTGGGGCAGTCGGTTCCAAGTGTACTGGACACCCCTCCAAGTGAAAGCAAACTGTGGCCTGCATTCTGCTGCCAAAGGGATTGAGAAAAATGCATTGGCAATGTCAATTGTGGCATCCCACTTGGCTGCCTTTGACTCCAGTTCATATTGAAGTTCTAACATGTCCGGTACGGCAGCACTCAATGGTGGTGTGACTTCGTTCAGGCCACGATAGTCTACTGTTAATCTCCACTCTCCATTAGACTTTTGCACTGGCCATATGGGGCTATTAAAGGGTGAGCGGGTCCTGCTGATCACTCCTTGGCTCTCCAGTCTGCGGATCAGCTTATGGATGGGAATCAAGGAGTCTCGGTCGGTGCGATATTGCCGCCGGTGCACTGTTGTGGTCGCAATTGGCACTTGTTGTTCTTCGACCTTCAGCAACCCCACAACAGAAGGATCCTCTGAGAGACCGGGCAAGGTGGACAGCTGCTTAATTTCCTCTGTCTCCAAGGCAGCGATACCAAAAGCCCATCTATACCCTTTTGGGTCTTTGAAGTACCCTCTCCTGAGATAGTCTATGCCAAGGATGCATGGAGCCCCTGGACCAGTTACAATGGGGTGCTTTTGCCACTTCCTCCCAGTCAGGCTGATTTCAGCTTCCAGCATAGTTAACGCTTGGGATCCTCCTGTCACTCCAGAAATAGAAATGGGTTTCACCCCTTGATACCTTGATGGCATCAGAGTACACTGTGCACCGGTATCTACTAGAGCCTTATACTTCTGTGGGACTGATGTGCCAGGCCATCTGATCCACACAGTCCAGTAAACCCGATTATCCCTCTCCTCCACCTGGCTGGAGGCAGGGCCCCTCTAATAGTGATCACAAAATTCTCCACTTCTGTCTTGTAGAAAGGGATTAGTATTCCTTATCACAGGAGCTGGAGTAAAATCAGCTCTTTCGCTCCATCTGGGAAACTGCTCGCCAGAGACTGGAGCAGCAGCTTTCCTGGGAGGATCATCCTTGACCATTGTTCTCCTCTTTAGTTCACGCACCCGTTGCTCCAGAGCTGAAGTAGGTTTTCCATCCCACTTTCTCATGTCTTCTCCATGATCCCGCAGGTAAAACCGTAGGGTGGCCCGTGGCGTGTACCTCGTATATTTTCTTTCTCGAGCAGTAGGGCGCCTTCTGTTGATAGCTGAGACATGGGTTGGTACGCGTGGAGAGCTGGATAGATCGGATAAATCGTCTCTCAATTGTTTGAACTCCTGGGACAGTTTTTCCACAGCTGAAATGATGGAAGGGGTGAGATTGTCTTCGAACTCTCGGAGTTGACGAATCAGGCAATCCACTGTTGGTGATACTCCGTCATTCCAGGTCATTGATGCCAATGTGTGGGCATATGATTATGGCGCACTCCGTGTAAGTTTCCGCCACATGGGTCGTGTACATTCGACTTCATCTGGGTCTACAGATGTGTTCCTGGAATCCGGCCTACAATAGATCATCTCTATAATGGCTGATTCCCTCAGGGACTGGATGCCTTTCTCTATCGTGGTCCAGTTGGCTGAGCGATTCGTAATATCGTCTTTGTAGGGAAACCTTTCCTTCACAGCTGCCAGGAGCCGCCTCCAAAGACTGAGGGCTCGCTTCTCTCTTGCAATCGCTTTGTCAATTCCTCCTTCCTTAGCAAGTGATCCCAGCTGCTTGGCTTCCCTACCTTCTAGTTCATGACCGTCGGCCCCATTGTCCCAGCACCGGAGCAACCAGGTGGCAATGTGCTCCCCTGGAAGACGGGTGAAATCTTTTCGCATATTCCGTAGTTCGGTTGAGGTCCGGGGTCGAGAAGTGACCTCTTCTTCTTCTTCCTCTTCCTCTGACCCACGTAGTAGTAACTCTTGTTCAGGTGCTGTTGCATATAGTAATGGCACTGGGTCTTCATCTTTCTTCGCTTCGCGGGTTGCTCTTTGTGCCTTTCGTCTGCTTTTGCTTACAGGGGCAACAGACATTGTCACAAACTGGACATTTGGTTTAGCTGCAGTGTTTGTCACTGTGGTTGGAGTGGCTGCAGTGCCTGCCACTAGGATTGGAGTGGTTGCAATGTCTATTGCTGGGGTTGGTGCAGCTGTTGTGCTTGGGAGTTGAGTAACACCAACAGCTGCATTATCTGTTGCTGTCGGGGTTTGAGTAGCTACTGTGCTTGTCACTGGGGTTGGTGTAGCTGTAGTGCTTGGAGTAGCCATATTGTCTGTTGCTGTTGGGGTTTGAATAGCTACTGTGCATGTCACTGGGGTTGGTGTAGCTGTGGTGCTTGGAGTAGCTATATTGTCTGTTGCTGTCGGGGTTTGAGTAGCTACTGTGCTTGTCACTGGGGTTGGTGTGGCTGCGGTGCTTGGAGTAGCCACATTGTCTGTTGCTGTCGGGGTTTGAGTAGCTGTTGTGCTTGTCACTGGGGTTGGTGTAACTGCTGTATTTGAAGTTGGAGTAGTTGCGTTGTCTGTTGTGGTCAGGGTTTGAGTAGCTGTTGTGCTTGTCACTGGGGTTGATGTAGCTGCTGTACTTGGAGTAGCTGTGTTGACTGTTGTGGTCAGGGTCTGAGTAGCTGCTGTGCTTGTAGTTGGCATAGCTGCGTTGTCTGTTGCTTTGCCATCAGATCCAGAGACATCTTTTTCCCTTTGAAGGTGCTGGATAGTGTTGAGCAGGGCTCTGTAGGCATAGGCCAAGCCCCAGCACGTTGCCAAAATTTGTCCCTCTCTGGTATAACCAGGACGACAGCACACCTCTTTTAAGTGTTTTACTAGTTTTTCCGGATGTTGCACTTGTTCAGTGGTGACGTTCCAAAGCACTGGAGGGGCCCACTGGCCTAGGTACTTGCCCATACTATCCCACACACCCTGCCACTCATAACTGTCCAGCCTCAGGGAAAATCTCCTGGTGGTCCTCCTATATCGTCGTCTAACCCTAGACCAGATTCGAACCTGATACTGCTGAATTTTTGACATTAAACGAAATAGGATGTTCCTACGACGGGATGGCCGTGGGTAAAACACACTCCGTATGTTTGCCAACATGCTGATCCCCAGCACAATCAGCAGGCAGGTTTCAAGGGTACTCAAAGGCCATCTAAAATCTTCAGAACTCTCAATTGCTGTTGCAAATAGGCTGGTGGGGGAACGGGGGGTGAAAGAGAATGCTTCCTTCGTAAGTTGACCCCCCGAGGAGAAAAAAAAAGATATGCAATTGCTAAAATATTTCATTATATACCTCCCAATGTATAGTGGTGATGGCCACGCTGGAAGCACAAACCAGACCAGTTTCATGATCAATGAGTCTATTGTATTACAAGTCATTACCATGAAGTACAGTGAAACAAGAACCTTAGCCCAGGCCCCCCAGCCGATAAACACTAAAACAGCAAATAGTGGCTGTAAGTAAGGTACAACATGCTGAAACTCTGAGATCAAGCGCAACACGTCTGAGAGCCAAATAATCACCATTGTGACGAGTAGTAACAATGAATGCTTATCACAAATATGATTAAACACACTCTGGTCAGATCTGTCGTTATCTCAACCTTTCGAGCCCCACGTTGGGCTCCAAAAAGAACTGTCGTGGTTTGAGCCCAGCCGGTAACTCAGAACCACACAGCCGCTCGCTCACTCCCCCCCCCCCCCCTTCTTCCTCCCCCCGCTCCCGGAGGGATGGGGAGGAGAATGGGAAGAATGCAACTCCCACGGGTTGAGATAAGAGCAGTCCCGCAACTAAGGTATAACACAAAACCACTACTGCTACCACCAATGATAATACCGATTAGTGAAATAACAAGGGGAGAGGATACGATTGCTCACCACCCGCCGACCGATACCCAGCCCGACCCGAGCAGTGATCTGGGCCTTCCGGGTAACTCCCCCCGGTTTATATACTGGGCATGACGTGCTGTGGTATGGAATACCCCTTTGGCTAGTTTGGGTCAGGTGTCCTGTCTCTGCTTCCTCCCGGCTTCCCCTCCTCCCTGGCAAAGCATGAGACTGAGAAAGTCCTTGGTTGGAATAAACATTACTTAGCAACAACTAAAAACATCGGTGTTATCGGCGTTGTTCCCAGGCTGAAAGTTAAAAAACACAGCACTGCACCAGCTACTAAGCAGGAGAAAAATGACTGCTATAGCTGAACCCAGGACAGCGTGGAGGAGCAGAGCTGCCGACTCAGAGTGGCTTTTCTCCATACACTCTGGACCCCCCAGCGCTATCCCGCAGAGAGGCAGCGGCTCCGAGCTCGCTGCTCTGCGCCCTCACAGGGCGCGACCATACACTTACCTCTGCAGCGCCCCACAACGGCCACTGTAATGACCGCGCTGCCGCAGCCTCTACAGCATCTGTTCCTGGTCTCCTGCCGGAGCTCGCCCACCAAGCGCTCAAACGGCGAAACAAAAACGCGCACCAGGCTAGATCAGACGAACAAGCCCACCCGCCATGGCGGGCCAATCAGCAGCCAGGCTGTGCCTCCCCATAGAAAATTAGTTATAGTGAGGCAAAACACCCCTAGCACTCCAACCAGCCCAATCAGTTTCGAATTCTACCAGTCGACCTAGCGCCTAGCCAATAGAGCAGCAGAAGCGAAGCCGAGTTCCGTTCTGTCCCTGCCCACAGGGCAAAGTGGTTGGTAAGCGGTAACTGTTGCTCCGTGACGTCAGCACCTCGTTCGGTGATTGGTTACGCCCAGGCGCGAAATGTAACGCGGGAAATTTTCGGTTTTGGCCTTGGTTTTGCAACACTAGCTCTTCCTCAGGAGTCACCAGGACTGGGTTTACGAGCGGGGATCGGCGCTACTTCAGAAAGGTGGGGGGAGATTGTAGCTCTTGCAGATTCTGCGCCGGTGGTAGCTGGGAAAGGAGGGTGAGGCCCCAAGAGGAGCCGCCGTCTCCGGCAAAAAACAGCTAAAGCAGAGTGGGGGGTGGGGGGATAGTGTTCGACAAGTGGTGGTGGTTGCAGGATTTCTACAACTTCCCCGCCCTGGGAAAGGGCAGCTGAGCCATTGTGGAGCTTCCCCACTCCCTCTTCCCTTTTCTGCGCAGGTGTCTGCAAGGTGGCGGCGATGGCGGAGAAGCCACCGCCGGGTCCCCCGATGACTTTTTACCAGGAGTCCCCGAAGGGCGTACTGGTTTCAGTTATCAAAACCACCTCTGTCAAACCGTTCTCCCGGGGTAGAGGTGAGGAGCTAACACTTCCCCCGCCCATCCTCATCAGCCCTGGCTTCAGCGACTTCATGGTTTACCCCTGGTGCTGGGGAGAGAATGCCCACAATGTGACCTTTAGCCCGCGTGGCTCCGCCATCCCTTCATTCGTCCAACAGCCCCGTGGGGGGCCAGCTAGAGTCTGCAGTGGGGAAGAAGAGGAGGCGAGTAGCAGCCTCAAGGTGAGTGTGGTCGGGACAGGCCAAGCAGCCGGGCGCGTTGGGGTGGAGTCCGCTGCCCCTATGCGTGCAGCCCGGAGTCAGTGGGGTGGTAAAGTGCCTTACTACGGAAGGGCAGAGACGCAAAGTTAAAGGCGACGCGCCGAGCATTCCTTCCCTATTCTGCTTGTCTGTCTCCTCCTCGCCACTTGAAGTCACTTCTGATGATACCGCGGTGCGCGTGGGGGGGGAGCTGCCCTGAGGGGTGGGATGGGGGCGGAGCCAGCTGCACAGGGATGACAACCCGGCAACGGCCAGGCATCTATCTATGCGCTGACAACCCTCCAAAACATCAAAAACGCCCTAAAAGCTCCCTGCCCCCCAAACTAAAAGCCTCACCCCTTCAAAAAAACCCCCAAAAACCAAACCCTCAAACCCCCCCATCCATAGAGCTCCCCACAAATCCCAAACAAAAAAACTTTGTGACCCCAAACTCCATGAATCCCACTCCCCAAAGTAACCTAAACTAGACCCACTAAAAACCCACTCCAAACAAAAAACCCTAAACCCCTAAATACAAGAAACCCTGAAACCTTCACCCCCCCCCAAATGCTCACACTCCCTCCGAAAGCCCCAACCATGCACAATGCCCCAAACCCCAGTAGCCCTCACACCCAAAACTCTGGGCACACCACTCCCCCCCCCCCCAAACCAACCAACCAAAAAAACCCCCCAAAACCAAACAAACCCAAAGCCTGAAACCCAACCCCCTCAAAACCCCACCCTCCCAAATCCAGTAAAACACCCATGAACCCCCAGACCCAACCCCTGCCTCCCAAGAACTTCAGAACTCCCAAACCTGGTAAATCATACTTAAATCTTAAACCCCCACAAATTACAACTTCCCCAACCCCTCCTGCCCCAAACACTTCAACCCTGCCAAAGCCTCAACAAAACATCCCACCCCCCTGTAAAAAGCCTAAACCAATACACCACCCCCACCCCCCACACTTGGTCCCCCCCCAACCCAATAAACCCACATCTCTAAGCACAAAAGCTTCCCTCAACCACAGAACCAAAAAATCCCCAAAATGAGCTGAAAGAAAAATGCTCTAACCTAGATACCCCAAACCGGCAGAAGGCAACCCCCTCAAAACACACCACAAAAAAGCATGCCAAACACTGAAACTTGAGGAAACAACTATACTCCCCAAAACACACCACACGGAAAAAGAATGTGCACCCCAGCCCCTTCAACCCCAGGAAGGCAAACACTCCCCAAACTGTGCCACATGAAAAAGCATGCCACTCCCACCTCTTTCTCCCCCCTCCCCCCATCCTTATGTTGGCATTCCGCCCTGTAAACTGCAACACAAAAAAGCACACCAACCCAAACCCCAAGAAGGTATTCCCATCACAATGTGCCATGCTAAAAATAACCATACCAAATGAAGCCCTCCAAATCCTAAACGTCAAACTCCCAAAAACACATCATGAAAAAATGCTCCAAACCCAGCCTCTCGAACTCCGAAGCAACAACTTCCTCAAAAAGCACCATGGAAAAAAAACTGCTCCAGCTCCCCCCAAAACGCAATATCCAAAAAAAGTGCCAAACCCAGCCCCCCACCCCAAAAGGGTACCCTCACCCCTAGAATGTGCCACACAAAAAGATGTGCCCAGCCTCCTGAAAACAGAAAAGGTTGTGCCTCTCTCTAAAACGCATCATAAGAAAAGACATGCCAACTTCAGCCTCTCAAACACCAAGAAGGCACTCACCCTGCAAAACGCACCACAAGAAAAAGCATGCCAAATTCAGTGTCCAGAACCCCAAGAAAGCAACCTTAAGCCCAAAAATGCACCACATGAAAAAGTGTGCCCAAGACCAGCCACCCGAACCTTGAGAAGGCAAACCTCTCCCCCAAAATGTTCTATGTGAGAAAGTGCGCCAAATCCAGTCCCCTAAATGACAAAAAGGCAACCTTCTGCTCCGAAATGTGCCACAGGAAAAAGCACCCCAGCCCCTCAAACCCCAAGAAGGCAACCACTCCCAAAAACAAGCCACAGGAAAAGATGCTCCAAATATAGCCCCCCAGATCCTGAAAAGGCAACCTTCCACCCTAAAGCGCACCACACATAAAAGTGCATCAAACCCTGCTCTCTGAACCACAGGAAGGCAAGCCCCCCCCAAACATGTTGCACCCAAACAAAAACCACCAAACCCAGCACCTCAGACCACTGGACCAAAACATGTCAAAACAAAACCATGCCTAACAAAGCCCACTGAACCACCGAACAAAAAGATCCCCAAGACATGTTAAACCCAGCCCTCCCCAACCACTGAACCAAAAAACTCCCCAAACCTGCCAAAATAAAAGCATACCAAAACCAACAAACCTTGCCCCCCCCCAAATGCACCAAAACAAGAATGTGCAAAATCCAGTCCTGCCAAACCCAGAATGAAAAAGCACCCAAAACATGCCAAAAGAGAAACAGCCTAAACTAATCCAATCACTGGACCAAAAAATACCCTGCAGCATACAAAAAATGCTAAGCCTCTCAAAACCACATCAAAACATGTGCCCAATCCAGCCCTCCAACTATATAACAAACAAAAAAAAACCAACCCCCAACTAAACCCCAATACTGAAAGTTCTCCAAACACAATATTAATCCCCCAAACATGCCAAAAAAAAACCTGAGCCTAACCCAGTGCTCCCAACCAGCGATCCAGAAAAAAACCCCTAAAATGCATTAACACAAAACATGCACCAAACCTAGCACCTTCAGCCACCGAACCAAAAGTCTCAAAACATGATGAAACTCAAACATTCAAACCCAGCCCTCAGTCACAAAACCCCTAGAAAAACCCAAACCCAAGAAAACCATGCTAAAGCAAAGACATGCCAAACCCAGCCCCCGCAACAACCAAACTACTCCCCCAAACCACTCCCCCAAACCAGGCCAAAATAAATAAAAGCCAAACCCAGCACCCCCCATTAACAAACACATACACAAAAAAAAAAAAAAAAAATCCCCTAACTGTGTCAAAACAAAAATGGGCAAAAAAGAAAAAAAAAAAAAAGCACCAAACACAGCCTCCTGAACCACCAAACTGAAACAAGCCACTAAAACATGCAAAAAAACCCTAGCTGTCAAAATAATAAAAAAACCTAAACACCAACCATTCAAAACCCCAAAACCCAATATTACCCAAAAAAACCCATGCCAAACCCTTGCCCCCCAACAACTGATACAAAACCCCCTGAAACCATGCCAAATCATAAGTATCCCAAACCCAGTCCCCCCATCCACTGAAAAAACCCAAATCACACAAAAGCTAAAATCCACCAATCACCAACTAAATAAACCCCCATAAAGCGCTAGAATAAAATTTTGCTTAAAATACACCAAACCCAGCTCCTCAAACCACTGAACCACAAAAAACCTAATATGCCAAATGAAAAATGTCCCAAAACAAAACCTAACCAAACCTAGCCCCCTCAACAAGACCCCCCCCCCCAAAAAAAAAGCACAAAACATGCTGAAACAAAAATACACCAAATAAGTCCCCCAGAACCACTGAACCAAAAAACCCTGCAAACAGTGTCACCCAACACTAAGGGGACAGATTCTTTTAGGGAACCTTGGCAGAATGATGACAGCACTAAATTGTAGAAAATTAAAGCTTTATTTTCTTACCAGGATATTATGATTATTACAGTAACTTAACTTATAATTTCTAGTCACCTGGACCCTCTTGATACGTGATTTCCTGTATCAAAATAACAATCATAAACTAGACTTGAAGAACACAAGTCAGTCCTCAGAAAAAGCAAATGATGGTGGAGACATCCCTGGGCACCGGGGATTCATGGATATCACTGTCCAGCAGCAGTTCCAGTCCAAGTTCCACATTTAGGACTTGTAACTGCTTCCCTTTTCTGTGATGGGATGTGGTGGGTTGAACTTACCTGTATGCCAGGTGCCCACCAAAGCCTCTCTATCACCCCCCCCTCCTCAGCTGGACAAGGGAGAGAAAATATAACAAAAGGCTCATGGCTAGAGATAAGGACAGGGAGAGATCATTCACCAATTACTGTCAGGGGCGAAGCAGACTCGGGGAAAATAATTATTGCCAAACAAATCAGAGTAAGGTAATGAGAAATAAGACCAAATCATAGAACGCATTCCCCCCACCCCTCCCGTCTTCGCAGGCTCAACTTCACTCCCTATTTTATTTACCTCCTCCCCCCGAGCAGCGCAGGGGGATTTGAAATGGGGGTTGCGGTCAGTTCATCTCACATTGTTTCTGCCACTTCTTCCTTCTCAGGGGGAGGACTCCTCACACCAACACCAAAAAAAAAAAAAACCAAAATCAACCCCCCCCAGGACTTAAGAAAAAAAACCCCAAAACAAACACCCCAGAACAACTCCCCAGGACTTAAAAAGCCAAAAAAAATAAACACCCCAGAACCCCCAAAGCTCTAAACCCCCAAACCCCAGAACCCAAAAACTAAAAGCCTGTAACCAAACAAAAACCCCAGATGATCCAAAAGCCCCAAACCAAGAAAAACCTCAAAATCCAGAATCAAACCCAAGAAACCCAGATGCCCCAAAAGCCTGAACAAAAAAAAAAAACCAAAAAAAAAATCTGAGGTGACCCAAAAGCCCAGAACCCCAAAGCCCCACAATCAAAAAATTCCTAATTTAAAGAACCCAAAACCATTGGAATCCAAACCCCTCAAAATTCAAGATCAGAAAAACCCCCAAACAAACAGAAAAACCCTGCAAAACTGCCAGACCCAAAATAAACCCCGACCCCATACTGGAGCAGGTGGATATGCCCTAAAGGAAGCCTTTAGCCATGGAGAGCCTATGTTGGAGAAGCTCCTGGCAGGAACTGTAGCCTGTGGAGAGGAGCCCACGCAGGAGAAAGTTTTCTGGCAGGACTGGGGGACCAATGCTGGAGCAGTCTTTTCCTGATGGACTATACCCCATGGAAAGGACCCATGCTGGAGCAGCTCTTGAAGAACTGCAGCCTGTGGGAAGGACCCATGTTGGAGAATCAGAGAATCGTAGAACAGCCCAGGTTGGAAGGGATGTTTAAAGATCATCTGGTCCAACCTTGTGTGGGAAAGGGAGTCTAGATGAGATTATCTAGCACCCTGTCCAATTGCATCTTGAATACCTCCAGTGATGGGGACTCTGCCACATCCCTGGGGAGGTTGTTCCAGTGATTAATTGTTCTCACTGTGAAAAAATTCTTATGTCAAGATGAACTTTCTCCCAATGCAACTTGTACCTGTTGCCCCATGTCCTGTCCATGGGGTTCTTTGTGAAGAGAGAGCCTCTGTCCTCTTTGTAGCAGCCCTTTAAGTACTGGAATACTGTGAGGAGGTCCCCCACATGCCTTCTGCAGGGAGAAAAGACCTAACTCCTCCAGTCTTTCCTCATAGGGCTGGAGCCCTTTGCTCATCTTTGTGGCCCTCCTTTGGACCCAGTCTGTCCATGTATTTCTTGAATTGTAGGGACCAGAACTTGGACACAGTACTCCAGGTGTATCCTGGCAAGTGCTAAGTAGAGTGGGATGATCACATCTGTATCGCTGCTAGTAATGCCCCTGCAGATGCAGCCCAGGATCCAATTTGTCTTTGTTGCTGCAGTGGTGCACTGTTGACTCATGTTGAGCTGCTTGTCCACCAGGACCCCCAAGTCCCTTTCAACAAAGCTGCTCCCCAGCGACACAGATCCTAGCCTGTACTGGGGTCTCTTGTTCTGCCTTCTTCCTTTCCCTTTGTAGGGGATGGACTGTTCTTGTGCTTCCAGGAGGCTGTTCTTGAATAACTTCCAGCACTCACAAGCTCCTTTGCCCTTCATGGATGTTTCCCATGGAATCCCTCACAGCTGGGCTCTTAGCATCTTGAATTTGGCTCTTCTAAAATCCAGGGTCTTTGTCCTATTACTGGACTTCAGTGTGCTCAAGAGGATCTTAAACTCCACAATGTTGTGATTGCTGTATCTGTCATGGTTGCCAGCTGGAAACTAAGTACTGCTCGGGTCGGGCTGGGTATCGGTCGGCGGGTGGTGAGCAATTGTATTCTCTCCTCTTGTTATTTCCCTTATCATTATTATTATTAGTGGTGGTAGTAATAGTAGTTTTGTATTATACCTTAGTTACTGGACTGCTCTTATCTCAACCCGTGGGAGTTACATTCTTCCGATTCTCCTACCCATCCCTCCGGGAGCGGGGGGAGTGAGCAAGCGGCTGCGTGGTTCCGAGTTACCAGCTGGGCTTAAACCACAACACCAGCCCATCCCTGAGCAGCGATCTGGGCCTTCCAGGAAACTCCCCCCAGTTTATATACTGGGCATGACGTGCTGTGGTATGGAATGCCCCTTCGGCCAGTTTGGGTCAGGTGTCCTGTCTCTGCTCCCTCCCAGCTTCTTATGCCCCTCCTCACTGGCAGAGCATGAGAGACTGAAAAGTCCTTGATCAAGGTAAGCACTACTGAGCAACAACTAAAACATTGGTGTGTTATCAGCATTGTTCTTGGACTAAAGCCGAAACACAGCACTGCACCAGCTGCTAGGAAGAAAAATAACTCTATCCCAGCTGAAACCAGGATAGTATCCAAGGCTACCATTGGTAGTTATGCTGTCAAGTAAGTCTTCTTGGTTTGCAAGCAGTAAATCTAGCAATGTGCTGTTCCTACTTGGCATGTCCAGCATCTGTAGTAGGAAGCAGTCCTCAATGCATTCCAGGAACCTGATGGACAACTTGTGCACTGCTGTGTTGTTTTCCCAACAAATGTCCAGGTAATTGAAGTCACACATGAGGACCAGATTCTGTTGGCCCAAGACTTCCTTGAGTGGCCGAGGTAAGGTTTTGTCAGCCTCATCACCCTGATTGAGAGGTCGGTAACAGATACCTACCATAATATCCCCCTTGGTGACAATCCCTCCAGTCTTGATCCAAAGGCATTTGATAGAACTTTTGTGGTCCCCATAGCTCACCTCCATATGTTCAAATTTCTTTTACATAAAGTGCAACTCTGCCTCCTCTTCTTCCCTTCCTATCTTTCCAAAAGAGCTTGTAGCCATCCATCGTGGTCTTCCAGTCGCGTGAGTTTGTGATGGGTTGACCTTGGTTGGGTGCCAGGTGCCCACCAAACCACTCTATCACTCCCCCTCCTCAGTAGGACACAGGGAGAAAATAAGATAGAAAAGAACTCGTGGGCCAAGATAAAGGCAGTTTAATAAAGCAAAAGCAAAGGCTGTGCGCAGAAGCAAAGGAAAACAAAAGATTTATTCTCTACTTCCCATCAGCAGGCAATGTCCAGCCACTTCCCAGGAAGCAGGGCTTCAGTACAAGTAGCAGTTGCTCCAGAAGACAAATGTAATAACAAATGCTCCCCCCCTCCTTTCTCTTAGCTTTTATTTCTGAGCAGACATCATATAGTATGGAATATCCCTTTGGTCAGTTTGGGTAAGCTGTCCTGGCTATGTCCTCTCCCAAGATCTTGCCCACCTCCACTCTACTTTGGGGGTGGTGGTGGTGGGGATGTTGGAGAGACAGCCTTGATGCTGTGACTTCCTTACATGCATGCACTATGGGGACCTTATTTCCTCCCACAGTATGTAGGGTTTTTTGTTTGGGCAGAACCAGGGCTGTTAGCAGATCCTATGGTGTTAACCAGCCAAGTGACTTCTGCTAAATTTATATCCCAGTGCTTCCATGCCCCATTGCCCAATGCTCTCTCAACATAGTCTTTAACAGTCCATTATATCTCTCAGTCTTTCCAGATGCTTGTGGGTGATAAGGGATGTGATACACCCACTCAATGCTATGTTTCTTTGCCCAGGAGTTTATGAGGTTATTTTGGAAATGAGTCACATTGTCTGAGTCAATTCTTTCTGGGGTACCATGTCACCACAAAATTTGCTTTTCAAGGCCCAGGATGGTGTTTCGAGCAGTAACATGTTTTACAGGGTATGTTTCTAGCCAACCAGTACTTGCTTCCACCATGGTGAGTATGTAGTGCTTGCCTTGGCATGTTTGTGGCAATAGTCCAATATAGTCAATTTACCAGGCTTTGCCATATCAAAAACCCAGAGACCGCCCTCTGTTCCAGGGAGGTTTTAATTCTGTGGCTTGCTTGATTGCAGCACGTTTCACATTGATGGGTGAGTTGTGCAGTAGCCTCCATGGTCAGGTCCACCCTATGATCACAAGCCCATCTGTGTGTTGCATCTCTCCCTAGATGTTCCAATGTTTCATGGGCCATGGAGCTACATATAGCTCACCCTTATGCTTCCAGTCCAGGTCCACCTGAGCCACTTCAATTTTCGAAGCCATGTCTACCTGTTCATTGTTTCTATGTTCTTCAGTGGCATGACTTTTGGGCATGTGAGCATCTACATGGCGTACCTTTAGAGCAATGTTTTCTACCCGAGCAGCGATGTCTTGCCACAATGCAGTAGCCTAGATGGGTTTACCCCTCTGCTGCCAATTGGTCTTCTTCCCCTGCTGTAGCCACCCCTATAGGGCGTTTGCCACCATCCATGAATCAGTATAGAGAGAGAGAGAGTACTGGCCACTTTTCTCATTCAGCAATCTCTAGGGCAACCTGGATGGCTTTCACTTCTGCAAACTGACTTGACTCACCTTCTCCTTTAGTGGCTTCAACGACTTGTCATGTGGGATTCCACACAGCATCATTCCACTTCCAATGATTTCCTAAAACACAATAGGAACTGTCAGTAAACAGAGCATAACACCTTTAATCTGATAATTCATGGTGCACAAGCCACCTCTTCAAGCAGTGCTCCAAAATTTCTGCCTTCTGGCCAGTCCATGATCTCTTCCAGGATTCCTGGGCAGTTGGGTTTCCCCAGTTGAGCTCATTGCGTGATCACCACTACCCACTTACTCCATGTGGTGCTGGTTGCGTGATGTGTAGAGAGGACATTTCCACCACTGTCACTGATTGGCTCATCTTTGGCCAGCGGTGGGTCCGTCTTGGCATTAGCTCTATCGGACATTGGGAAGCTTCTAGCAGTTTCCCAGAGAAGCCACCCCTGTAGCCCCCTCACTACCAAAACCTGTCATGCAAACCCAGTACTGAGTTTTCTCACCAAGATTCTGTGATTCCTATGGCAACATAAATCAGCATATCTTGCACAGGATACCTCCTCCACCCAGGAGATGGGAGTGCAGTATTTGTGACCCTCCACCTGGACAGCAGCTTCCTCCACTCTCTCCCAGGCTATCCTGGCTAGGTAGCTGATTCCTGTCTGCTGCAAAGTGCAGCCCTTGCCTGGTCTCTACCACTATGCTTCTGGCAACCTCAGAGCACTGACTAATAAGCCCTTCTAATTCCCTGTAGACTTCAAGCTGATGGGTAGTCTTGAATAGCCACCAGCTTGCAGGGGTGACCGTCAGGGCTGCAGCCTAAGCATGAGGGTGAGCAGAGCAGGGAGCAGTCTGATAACTGGCAGCATGCAGACCTTCCCTCAAGAATTGGCAATGCAGCTCCTAACATACCACTTCCTGTTTGCTTCCCAGGTCGTTAGTGTTCCCTAGGGGTCAGTTATATGCAGCTTCTCATGGCTTGAACTGGTTGTGGGGACTGCCGGCACCACCCAATTCTTGCCTGCCCCTGTCGTGAGACTACCAGCTGGCCGGTCCCTCATGCACACAGCCCAAGGGTGTCAGGGGCCCTGAAACCTCCTCAGACACCCCCAGGGACCTCAGAAGCCTCGAACTCCTCTCAGCATGTGGCAACTGCTGCTGCTGCTGCTAGTGCCAGTTTCCCACAGGTTGAACTGGCTGCGGGGACAGCTGTTGACTGGAGCAGTTTGTGAAGGACTGACTGTATCCTGTGGGAGGGACTCCATGCTGGAGCAGGGGAACAATGTGAGGGGGAAAGCAGTCTCTCTGTCTTTATCTCAACTCATAAGATCTTATTTTCTCTCCCTATCTTGCTTCTTGCTGAAGAGGGGGAGTGAGAGTGGCTTGGTGGGCACCTGGTGGCCAGCCAAGGGTAACCAACCACAATGAATGAAAAAAAAGAGAAAAAAAAAACCCAAACAAACCCACAAAACAAAACAAAACAAAAAAAACCAAACCCAAAACCAACCAACAAAAAAAAAAACCCAACAAAACCCCACCAAAACAAAAAGCCCGGAATGAAAAAACAAACAAACAAACAAACAGAGACATGCCAAAAGCCTGGTAGTAAACAAAACCAAACCCAAACCAGATGATGCAAAAGCCTGGAAAAAACAGATGACTCAAAAGGCCAGAAGAAACAAAATCACCAGGTGCCCCAAAAGCCAGGAAACAAAAGAAAAAACCCCCAACCCCTAGAACTCAAAAGGTTGGAACAAAAAATAAAAAAACCTCAAAAACAAAATGACTGTGTATGACCTAAAAGCCTGGAACCCAAAAAAAATTAAAATAACTCAGAAGTCTGGAATCAAATAACCTCAAGACCCCAGATGATAAAAAAACCCCAACCAAACAAAAAAACCCCAACAAAACAAAGACATAAACACCAAAAAAAACCCCTAGCAACCCAAAACACTGGAATCAAACACCACAAACAATCCAAGACCCCAGAACGAATAAAACCCCCAACAAACGAAGACCCCAGAATGAAAAAAAAAAAATCTTCATATGACCCAAAAAGCAGGAACCAAAATAAAAATCCCCCAAACCAACCTGGAAACCCAATACCTCATAACAAAAAAAATCCCCAACAACCCGAAGCCATGGAATGAAAAAAAACCCTGATGACCCAAAACCAATGGAATGAAAAAAATCCAGACAACTCAAGACCCTGGAGTGGAAAAAAATCCCAAAACAGATGCCCCCATATGTACACATCCCTACCCCCTACCTAATCCTGACACACCCCACACCCACAACCTACCACATGTACCCCACAAATGCACCACACACCCTGTGCACACACCACAAATTGCATGCACACACACCATGCACCTCACGCGTACCACACACACCATGCTACACACTTCACATATCCTGTGCACACACCTCCCCCCCAAAAAAACCAACCTCCCATATACTGCTATTTGATGACTCCTGTGATAATATAATCTATATTGTTCAATAGGCTTAGACTTGGTTCACACAGTTCTGCTGGTTTACCCATTTTTGGATATATCTACATTATAGCTCTGTAAAATAGGGTTGGGTTTTTTTGGTAATTCTAAATGAGTTCTAGTGTCTTTTTTCTTTTCTTTTTTATAAAAATACTTGTGGTTTACTATGTATTATTTTAGCAGATCCTTCAATTTTGTTGAGCTTATGTAAGAATACTGTGTGTGTTCTTGCTTGTGGGTTGTGTTATGGGTTGGTTGGTTTGGTGGAGGGGGTATGTATTTTGCTAAACAGCTTACATGGAGAAGTATGGCACCTTGTCCTGGTTTCAGCTGGGACAGAATTAATTTTATTCCTAGTGGCTGGTACAGTGCTGTGTTTTGGCTTTAGTCTGAGAACAGTGCTGATAACACACCGATGTTTTAGTTGTTGCTAAGTAGTGCTTATGCTGAACAAGGACTTTTCAGTTTCTCATGCTCTGCTACTGACCAGGGGCACAAGAAGCTGGAAGGGAGCAGAGACAGGACACCTGACACAAATGAAGCAAAGGGATATTCCATACCACAGCACGTCATGCCCAGTATATAAACTGGGGGGAGTTAGCTGGGAGGGGCTGATTGCTGCTCAGGACGGGCTGGGCATTGGTCAGTGGGTGGTGAGCAATTGTATTGTGCATCAGTTGTGTTTGTTGGTTGGGGTTTTTTTGTTTGTTTTATCTCTCTCTCTCGTTGCTATTTCCCTTTTCATTAATATCATTAGTATTAGTATTATATTATACTATACTTTATTTCAATTATTAAACTGTTCCTAACACACAGGTTTTAGCTTTTTTGCGAATCTCCTCCCCATCCCCCTGGGGGGGTGGTGTGAGCAAGTGAGTGTGAGCAACTGCGTTGTACTTAGTTGTCAGCTGGGGTTAAACCACAACATACTTTAGTTTCTTAATTATTTTAATACAGGATGGGAGAAGACGTGGCCGACCAAGAGCAGACACAGTTCGTGACCTAATAAATGAAGGAGAGCATTCTTCTAGCAGAATACGCTGCAATATCTGCAACAGGGTGTTTCCACGAGAAAAATCACTACAGGCACACAAACGAACTCATACTGGTAAGCGAAGAGATTAAAAGGAAGATGTGAGTAGCTGACAAACACTTATGAAGGAGTTGGGAAGGCAAAAAACCCAACAAACAATTCAATCTGTTAATATCTTGTTTTAATTGTTAATCATACTTTTCTCCCAGGGCTTGTTAGTGCAATCAAAGGAAAGTCTGTGTGTAACTGTTTTTGTCACAGGGTAACTAGCAGTAATTTGGGCTCTAATAGAAAAGACATATAGTGTAAACATTTTATCTGCTGTTGTCAGACTTTCTTAATAAGAGGAAAAAATTTCCTGAGCTTGGTGTTCTGTACTTGGTAGTATTTTTCATCCTGACTGCCTCTTCTCTGACATCTGTTTCTCTCTTCTTTTGTGTAGTTTTTACACAGTAATTGAATCATAGAATCATTTAGGTTGGAAAAGACCCATAAGGTCAAGTCCAACTGTAAACCTAACACTACCAAGTCCACCACTATGGTGATTCAACCACTTCCCTGGGCAACCTGTTCCAGTGCTTGATAACAACATACTTTAGTGAATAAATTTTTCCCAATATCCAGTCTAAACCTCCCCTTGCACAACTTGAGGCCATTTCCTTTTGTCCTACCACTTATTACTTGGGAGAAGAGACCAACACCCACCTTGCTACAACTTCCTTTCAGGTAGTTGTAGAGAGCAATAAGGTCTCCTTGAGCCTCCTTTTCTCCAGGCTTAACAATCCCAGTTCCCTCAGCTGCTCCTCATAAGACTTGTGCTCTAGAGCCTTCACTAGCTTTGTTACTCTTCTTGCTGGACACACTCCAGCACCTCAATGTCTTCCTTGTAGTGAGAGGAACATCCAGTCTCCTTTCATAGAGGAGAGGAAAAGTGAGGCCCATGATTTCTCTGAACTGCTGTCAGCCCATCCTTTTTATGCCTTCTAGACTTATCTTGTACTTCAACATACCAGAAACTGTCTTGAGTATAGATTATTTAATTAATATGCAAGATTAGGAATATGATAACACAAAAATACAATTTTGTTATTTTTCTGGGGAAAAAAATGTATTATCCAGTAGCATTTAATACATACTTTAAACATCCATTTGGCATAAAAGTGTATCTCTGCTGTCCAATGCACTAAGGCTCTCTGAGTAAATGCAAGCATGAATGCATAAAAGGAGAGCTTGCTTGTGTAAGCAGGCAAGGAACACCACTAGATAGTACAACTCTTCTATATTCAGCTTTCATAAATCTGTGTGATTGTGGGTTTGGGTTGGAGGGGTTGGTGTTTTGTGGGGTTTTTTTGTTTGTTTGGGGATTTTTGGGTGTTGTGTTGTGTTGTTTTGTTTTGTTTTTAAAGGTGAGAGACCTTATTTGTGTGACTACCCAGACTGTGGGAAAGCCTTTGTTCAGAGTGGGCAACTCAAAACTCACCAGCGTCTTCACACAGGGGAAAAGCCTTTCATCTGCTCAGAGAACGGTGAGGCTTCAGAGAATAACTTGTGCCTTTATCATGGTTTAACCCCAGTCTGCAACTAAGTACCACACAGCTGCTCACTCGCCTGCCCCGCTCCACCCCTGATGGGATGGGGAAAAGAATCAGAAGAAAGTAAAACCTGTGGGTTGAGATAAGAACAGTTTAAGAATTGAAATAAAGTAAAAAATAATAACAATAACAGGAAAGAGAGAGGAATAATACTCAAGAAATGTAAGTGATGCACAATACAATTGCTCACCACCCACTGACCAATGCCCAGCCAGTCAGTCTCTGAGCAGTGATTGGTGGCTCCCAGCTAACTCCCCCTAGTTTATATACTGAGCGTGATGTTCTATGATATCGAATATCCCTTTGGCTAGTTCAGGTCAGCTGTCCTGGCTATGCTCCCTCACAGCTTCTTGTGCACCTGGTCAGTAGCAGAGCACGAGAAACTGAAAAGTCCTTGTTCAGGGTAAGCACTACTTAGCAACAACTAAAACATCAGTGTGTTATCAACATTATTCTCACACTATAATCCAAAACACAGCACCGTACCAGCCACTAGGAAGAAAATTAACTCTATCCTAGCTGAAACCAGGACAGGCTTTCAGAATTAAGTATCAGTCTAGTACTGGGAATGTATAGATGCTCATGTGGCAGCTATATATACAAGCTTTGGATCTTAATTTTAGAGGAGCATCTAGGGAAGGAAGAAGCCACACAGAATCATGCAAACTCAGATAGAAGGATTGCATGCTTGGTTATATAAGCCAGGTTATCAGTAATTGTATCAGTTGATACCAATGCATAAAATGATTGAGTATGTTGTGGGCCTTGCAACTAGTGTGCTGTTTTCAACTGGATTCAGGTTTTTGTGGAGTAAGGAAGGTTGGATTCATCCCACGGCTGTTATGCTAACTCATTAGTTGACTGCTTTCCTTAATGTGTTCTCCATTGGTATTTTGTGGTTTTTTAAGGGTGTTTAAGCAGATTCACACATGCAAACCGTCATTGCCCCAAACACCCATATGCCCGGCTGAAGAGGGAAGAACTCACAGTCAGACTGAATGAAAAACAGATGGCTGACAATAAAGCTGCAGCTGAGTGGCTAGCGAAGTAAGTTTCCTTATGATGTGATCTCTCTCTAAATTTATAACACAGAGTGGCCTGAGAAAGCGTTTTATTCTTAGGAGGGGGAAAAAAAAAAAAGGAAAGAAAAATGATAAACAAAACCCAGCTGTTCCTTTAGTATGATTCAACCTAGCCTTGCCTTTTGTTTAAGTACTGACTCCTGGTTAAGACAAAGTTCCTCATGAGGCTTTCTCATCTGTTTTTCCTTCTCTACTTAAATGCTTCTCTTTGCTTGAACAACACCTGCTAATACCATGTTAGTGCTACAGTCGTACTGCTGAATTTGCATCTATGTGAGGAACAACAATGCACAGGGAGAGCTGACTGGTGGGAATACCATGTAGTAGAAAGAGCTGTGTGAAAGATCAGATATCCCTTGGGCACTTCTGCACTTAAAATGCTCAATAAAGGAGGCTTCTGATAGCTTAAATAGTGCCATAAAAGGGTTGAAAGAGAAAAAAGAAATGCAGTGATTAGTTATGTGCAAGACAATACTTGGAAGGTCTGCTAGCTTTGAATGGTAGTTCTTACATAAACTGTACATAATTTAAAAGCATTCTCCACCTCTGGTGTTGTAGGTACTGGGAGACTAGAGAACAGCATGCTCCCACTTTGAAAAGTAAAACAATCCAGAAAATGGATCAGGAACAGAAGGACCGGATGGGATTTCATCAATCTGATGAAGAGGATGATGAAGAGAAAAATAGCGCTCATTTAACAGCTTGCCGCAGCCTCCAGGAACAGCGTGAACACATGCATGGTGCATTGGCTCTTATTGAGCTTGCAAACCTAGCTGTGGCGCCACTGTGACAGTAGCATAGGAATGGAGTCTGCCTTTATGAAATGGTGGTACTTGGTGGTCCTTAACCAGTTAGATCCTGGGTGTAATCTAAGCACCTTATTTACTTATCATAGGCTGCTGTTCTGTAGAATTTATAATGAATGCTGTCACCCCATAACGTGGGGTGAGAGAGTTGCACTTTTTGTAAGGTAAAAGACAAATGTAAAGTTTAAGTATCTTGTAAATATGGAACCGCATAATGCATGGTGGACAAACTTCACGTTGTGAGAAGCTAGAATTTTGCAAGGTTAACTCATTTATTTGAAACCATTTTCACAGGAAGCACTTTCTGAGCACAGTTTGTGGTTAGCAGAATGGTACACATGTCCAAAGAAGGCTGAGAAAATGGAAAGTATTTATCTCACTGTTTAAGCAAAACTATATTAAGTAGTAGGTCTGAAGATACCATAAGTAGCAATGGAACCAAGTTTTCTAATGTCAGTATATTTTTACCTATAATCACTAAGGCAGAAGGCAAAGCTTAGGTAACTTGTAGAGGGGAAGAAACTGCTTCATGCAGGAAATTGTAAAATAGTTCAGGATCTTCACTGCAACTGTTCAAGATATGTGTCATGGTTTAAGGACAATATGAGACTTGACTTTGCTGTTTTATGGGGTTTTTTAATTTGATCTCAGCAGAATCTTTTGGTTTGAGTAGCACGTGTTATTCCTAATGTATGATGTTAGGAACATTTGCACATTGTTGGGTTTATCTGAAAATTATTAGTCTTGCAAAGGCTGGACAAAGGTAAACAATTGGTAATATTTTTTTAGATATTTTTGGACCCTTTAATGATTTGGCACTTGCTTTTGTTAATAAAAGGGGTATCAACAGGGTGGTATTGATTTGTACTAAACTATTTTAAATCTCCTATTAGCAAACACTGAGTTATAAAATATTGCTCTTATGATTATTAGCAAACAGGAGCCTCCATACTTGCTGTGCATAAAGGATAACATGCCAATTTTGTGTTCATTAACTGTAGTACAGCTATCAATTAAACATGTCAAAAAAAGTATTCATTATATAACCAGAAAATAGGCTTCCAAAGGTAGTTTTGAGTATGTTAACTCTATGATTTCATATATTTTCCAAATAAATGAAGGTACAGAACACTGCCTAGTGCTCTAAGATGCAGATAAAAAACATTTAGCAGTACATTTTGTCACCTCATGAGTCTTGTGTACTTTCAAATACCATTGTCTCATGGTGATTTCTTTCTGTATTTTGCTTGGAAGGCAACCAGAGATCCCTAATATGCTACAGAAATTTTGTTTCCAAATTGGATAAACTCTTTAGTTGAGCTACTACTTTAGGGGATGTTAATAAGTCATATTTACTGACCCACTTGCTCCTAACTCCTCCCTCTCATTGAAGGTCAGGAAATTCAGATAAAAATTCAGACTTTCCCTCTTTCTTAAGTGAGAAGAAAAAAAATTGTTCAATTACTTGATATAGACTGACTAGCTGCATAGAGCTGTTTCAGAAAAGTAGTCTAATTGTACAGTGGAAACTGCAATTATTGGGTTATGTTCTCTGATAATTGATACATGTTGTGGTAGAAATTGTATTAACTCTGTTTATATAAATAATGTATTAATGCACTCCGGTTTTGGTCTTTTGGGCTTAACAAAATGAAACACTTTATAGTCATTTCAGGCTTCTTAGCCTATGTAAAACTACCTAGCAATTCATGGCTGTGGGTTTAGAATCTTTCAGTTACATGCTTTTGACTGTTCTGTTAGCTGCATACCAATAGTCTGATCTCAAATTGAGCCTTGAGTGTGAATTTCTTGTACTTGTGATTCATAACTCAGAATTGCTTATGAGTGGTATTTCACAGGGCACAAGACTAATCACCAGCCAGTTGCAGATCCAAGTCATAACTTAATTCAATAGAACTGATTTTCCCAATCAGCTGTAGTGCTTTTGACAACTTGTAAAATACTTCTTTCAGTATGACAAGTAGAATTTTATGTAGCTGTAGAAAAAACTCAGACAGCTCAAGTACTTCTGTGTAAGTAACAGTTTTTGGGTAAAATAACAAATAAAAAAACCTGAGGTGGAAGACTGCTTTTGTTTTTATTAAAAAGTGATTGCAAGAAATATTAAAGCGTTCTATGCTTTATAAGATTAAGCTGTAGTTTGGCATGATTTAACAGCAGAAGAGTAAATATGCTGCATTTTAATACATGCTTTGAATGAACTGATTTAACTTTAAGCTTTAGTTTACATGCGTGTAATGTTGGGGAATTTTTATTGTAACCTTTGAGGTGAATTAAATACATTTGAGATTAAATATAAAAAGATTTAATGAATAATGCATTGGACAGTCCTACTGCCATAAGCAGATCTACAAGGAGTCTGCAAAGGTGCATCAGGAGCATATTCCTTATATTCACTTGCACCTGCACCGATTATGTGAGAGTTGGCATGGGGTGCCTTAACCAGCCTTGGGTCCAGCCCCCAGCCCAGCTCCGCTGCCCAAAGGTGGCCCCTGAGCACTTGCATTCCAGGATTGCTACAAGAGGACAATGCTGTGGCTGTTTGTTATCACCTAGGGAAAGGTCTCTGCCATTCCTGCTTCCAGCCAGTTTAACCCCTTCTGCAGTTGGGCCTTCTTGCCCTCCATGCCAAATCATTCCTTGATCACAAATTACTACAGCTGATAAGTTAAAATTTGAATTTCCCCTTCAGTGGTGTTTGGTAATTCTTAATCCTTCTCTTCTTCATTGCTGTCATTCTGACACGTCACAGATCACATAGGTGTTTATGTTTCCTGTTTGTTGAAATTTGACATATTATAAGTTAACCTTCTCAAGCATGTTGAGAGGCCAAATTTTTAGTAGTTCGCTGACCAGAACTTTGAGAATTCCTTTGAAACAAAGCCCAGATCTGATGGGTTGTGGCAGCCCAATACAAGTAAACAACTAGTGCCTAGAACTTCTTGATGCAGCTTTTATCTAGAGATGGTGGGGTGGATTGACCTTGGGTGGCTGCCAGACACTCACTCAACGGCTCTCTCACTCCCCCTTCTCAGTAGGACAAGGGGAGAAATTAAGATGGAGAAGCTTGTGGGTCGAGCTAGATACAGGGAGATCACTTACCAATTACCATCACAGGCAAAACACTCGAGCTGGGGAAAAATAATTTATTGCCAATTAAAAATGGAGTAGGATGGCGAAAAACAAAAACACTTTCCTGCCTCCTCCCTCTTTTTCTCAGGTTCAAATTTATTCCTTCATTCCTGACTCTTCTCTCCCCCCCTCCCAGTGGTGCAGGGGGAATGGGGGTTGTGTTTAGTCCATAACAGTTCCTCTCTGCTGCTTCTTCCTCCTCACACTGTTCCCCTGCTCAAGCATGGGCTCTCCATGGGCTGCAGTTTTTTCCAGAAAATATCCAACTGCTCAACAGTGGGGGGGTCCTCTATGGGCTTCAGGAGTATCATGGGTTCAGCTGTAGCAGTCATTTTTCTCCTTCTTAGTAGCTGGTGCAATGCTGTGTTTTTGACTTTGGCCTGAGAACAACACTGATAACACACCAATAATTTTAGTTGTTGCTAAGTAATGTTTATTCTGATCAAGGACTTTTCAGTCTCATGCTCTGGCAGTGAGGAGGAGCACAGGAAGCTGGGAGGAAGCAGAGACAGGACACCTGACCCAAACTAGCCAAAGGGGTATTCCATACCAGAGCACGTCATGCCCACTATATAAACTGGGGGGAGTGTCGTGGTTTTTAAGCCCAGCCGGTAACTCACTCCCCCCACTTCTTCCTCCCCCTGCTCCCGGAGGGATGGAGAGGAGAATCAAAAGAATGTAACTAACTCCCACGGGTTGAGATAAGAGCAGTCCAGTAACTAAGGTACAATACAAAACTACTACTACTGTAGGATAGGATGGAAACTATTTGATTATTGCCAAAGAGAAGTAATTGCTTGGCTGGAGAAGAAAGAGTTAAAGAAGCAGCAAAGTACACTGTGTGATTAAGCAGAGCAACCCAGCTGGACAGGAGTAGGAGAACAGAAAGATAAGGAACTGGTTATTTTGGGACTGTTTGTGAAACGACGAAGAATGTTGAAAAAAACAAAACCGTAAACCAGGAACTAAACATGATGTGCTAAAACTAGCTTGATATAAAAGGTAGAGCAATAGGCTAAAAATATCTTTTGCTAAAATGGTGTAAAAGCTAGAGCAATAGGCAATAAAGTGATTCGCTGCATGAAGATGCTCTGAGTCCGTGCCTTTCACACGCCACAAATGGCCACCCGAACTGGGACATGAATAGGAGGCTCACGGAGCCCGAACCGGTGGCGTAGCCTGACTGAACCAGGAGCTGCAGAGACTTTGATATTGTGCACCCATCACCGTTAAGCAGGTGAGCAGTTGGGAACCATGGGAGGGAAGTTATCCCGAGATCAGCAGCGCAGTCTGAAAGTAATGTGCCTTCTGCTTGAAACTCAGCATCGTCCCATATTGGGTCCACAACTTGTGACTTTGTTAGAATGGATCCGTGAAAAAGTGCCTGACTTTCCAGCTGGTGGCACTTTCCAAATCCCCAATTGGCAAATTGTTGGTAAACGGCTGCATGATGCTGCTTTAAACGGGGACCCCACAGCAGGGAAGCATTTGGCAATCTAGTGGCAGATCCTGGCCACTCTTCTCCAGGTACAGACCAGCGCTGCCTCTGATGCTGTTACGTCTAAGGAAGCTACCGACGCTCGTGAGGGGGTAAAATTTCCTGAAGCCTCATCACCAGCTGCCCCCCTGCGCCCCCTTCTGTCTCCCCGTCTGCGCCTCCTTTGTTGTCGCAGTCCTCACTGCTGACCACGACGATCCTCGCGGCGCAAGCACCTCTGTCAGGAGCGGCTGAGTCGGGTGATGACCCTGATAACCCTGATGATCCTAACGACCCTACGGACCCCTTTGATTCTGGTTTTGTAGATCCGGAGAAGGAGCCGGACTTGTTTCCTCCTCCTGCTGAGTTGCAGACATTTACAGGGAAGCAGGGGTGGGGTCCAGAGGACCGATGGCAGGACTGCAGGGGGGAAGCTCTTAACCGAGGGGACATGGGGGTAGCGGTGGCGTGCCCAGTTGTCTATCGGCCACACCAGGCTCCCTCAAAGACATGTTAACTAAAACCAAAAGGGGGAACCAGGATCAAGACTCCCCACAAGATGATAGACTATGGAAAGCCACATTCGTCTTGAACTTTTTAAATCATAATGGCTAGCTCAGTTGGTAGAGCAGTTGGGGGGCCTTGCACATTTGGTAGGCTCTCTTTCTTTCACCCCAACAACTCAGCCATAACAGCGTGGAAGTTACGCCACATCTTTATATGCGCCTTTGTGTTAAAATAATTAAAAACTTATTAAAATCGATTGTTCCATATGCTATATGGAAATACAATTATTAAATTGCTATATGAATAGACACAATGAGAGTAAGGGCTGTGCACACGTGTGCGTGTGTGTGAGCACTTGCACATGCATCTGTGTGGTGTAACAAACATACATTGTGCATAATGCATAATGGATATTAAACACAGACCTTTATAACAGTAAAATATGTAATTATAGACACATGAATATAAACCTAGCATATTAAAGCCTGTTAAGTATGCTGTATGAATATATATTTATATTATTTATAGCTATATATGCAACAGTATATAAACATCTAGATACACAGAGTGTGCAGGTATATGGATGTATTATGACAAATTGTGTGCATAATACACAACATTTATCATAAAAACCTCCTTTAAAACAACAAAAGCTTTAAAAATATATATTTTAAAACCATATTCAATTAGTAAATTCTAATGATATGGGGTGTGGTGTGTATTATAGCAAATATAGTGTGTGTGTATAAAAAATATAGTAAATGCTGCTAAATGCATGCTATGACAGTGTAATTACCCAATTTAAACCGATATGGATCTACAGCTATGTAGAGAGCTCAATGTGCATCTGTGTGTCTGTGTGTGTCTGTTAGAACAAATACACTTTGTGTCTCATTAAAGCCGGCATTTATATTGATAAAATCTACTATATGTATTGATAAATATAAAGCTAAACTTTAACAATAAATACTGCTAAATATGGTTTATGAAAATAAAATTTAAAAATGTTTTTCAATAGCCACATTATTTTTAATGTTGGTACATTGTTGCTGCGTTGCTTCAGCCAAGACTTGCAGAACTAAGCCAACCCCTGGCTTAGGGCTAGAAGATCACAGACACCAATATGGAGGATGACCAAATAGCGTTTTATTAAACAACAGCAGGTGCTTTATACCTTTCGGCCACACGGAAGTACCTGTTCTGACCCAATCAGAAGGGCAGGTTAACAAATTTTACCTTTTATGGTATTGTCCAGCCTAGCCCCACAATTCCCCTCTCCATGCTATGGGGCTTGTGAGAGTACCTAGGGGGGGGCTCTCTCTTTCCGTACATCGCGATATCTTCCGGCCGCCATACCTTAACTACCTACATATCCCCCCTCCCTATGCACCAATAAGGTGATTAAGATAAAACAATCCTAAAAATACGTGTCATAAAACTTGTGTGCAAACCTAGCAAACGTGTGCTGTTTCTACATTATTTCTTATAAAAATTCTAAAAATATACATTATAAGTTAGATAGAAAATATAAGGCACACCAAACAGGATAACTGGAGAACAACTGAGAGTAGTGGTGTATAACTAGGGATAGCTAAAGGGAGTTTTAAACGAAAACAGTCTTAGAGCAATCGCTAAAATGCCATTAATCTAATGCTAACACTCTCTAATTGACTCTTAACAAATGAAACGAGCTTGACAGGGTCCCAAAATCACTGCTATTACAATCATTGTGATTGGTCCCATTAGGTAGATATCAGGGTGGTCAGCCATGGTGAATGGTTGAACCATGACGTAAACCAACTTTGCTGTGCCTCTCGTTCCCTCCTTCGTTTTTTCCAGACCTTTCTGCAATTTGGTCATAGTGTCTTTTACTATTCTGGTGTGGTCTGCATATACACAACACTCTTCCTCTAGTGCAGTGCACACTCCCCCTTGCTGTAGAAGCATCAGGTCTGATCCTCTTCCTTGTCATCTTCATTCGTCACTGAGACGTACCGGTTGCGAGGGTGTCCGACAATCCAGTCCTGCGGACAAGAACTCACAATTTTCATTAGTTTTATTCTGATCCTCCTTTAATTCCGCCTTAATACATCTGCTAGGTACCCATCTCAGCAATCCCTCCTTTTCTACTGCTGCATACCCTCTTCCAATTGTACGCAGCCTCCACCCGGATTCCCACTGTAGTTCCCCTGGAAATTTAACTCGCACCTGGGGAAAGGTAGCTACTTGTTGTTTTAAATACTGTTTTTCTATTGGCGAATACTGTTCATGTCCTCTAATATAGTGATTTAAAGCTAACAGGGCTCGATTTAAGATATTATTTTGTTGATCTGTCGGTATTTTTCCCGAATACCCTTCTTCTTCTCCAAGGATCTTAATTTTTTCCTTGAGCGCACGATGACCGCGCTCCACAATCCCCTGGCCCTGACAGTTGTATGGGATCCCGTGTTTTAATTCAATGTCCCACTTCTTGCACCAATCTTCAACTAATGTGCTTCTAAAACAAGGCCCATTATCTGTTTTAATCGTTTTTGGGGTTCCCAGCCAGGCCATGACGGTGACCCAGTGTTGTATGACTGTCTTTCCCGTCTGCTTGATGTGTGGTGTGGCCATTATTGCACCGCTATAAGTATCAACTGTAACCGCAAGGTGTTTCCTAGGGGCCATGAGTGAACATTCCGTAAAGTCTGTCTGCCATAACTCTCGTGCTTGCAGCCCTCTAGGATTCACTCCAGCCTCCCATAATGGGGAATGCTGGCAATAGGGACAAGTAGCGACAACTTCCCGAGCTTCTCTAATAGGAATATTACATTCTTTTGCCAATGCTTTTGCACCAATATGTAGCTTCCGGTGTAGTTCACTAGCCTGTTGTAACGTCCACAACCTTTTTGCAGCAGAATCTGCTTTTGTGTTACCTTCCACCAGTGGACCAGGGCAATTTTGGTGGCTATTGATGTGAATCACTGTGACTGTACCAGTTCGCTTTCCTAATGCTTCTTGTAATGCATTTGAAATGTCCCCGTTAGCGTATCCTCCTCTCTTCATTGATTGAACCAATTTGTACACGTACATAGAGTCTGTACAGACATTAATATGTTTTTCAGGAGTTTGTTCAAGCGCTAGACACATAGCTTTTGCCTCTAGCCATTGAACACTCTTCCCTGCTTCTACCCAGATTAGTTTTTCCATTTATTGGCTTCCTTCCAGACCACCACTGCTGTGTCTGTGACAGAGGATGCATCGGTAAAATATGTCAGCCCAGGCTGGGGATTATCAAGCACTCTCAACTGCAGTGAGGGCTGTAATGCATCCATGTATCTTTTCCAGAGCTCTACCTTTCCTGTCTCAACCTTCCCATGGTACGTACTTAGAGATAATTGCAGCTCTACTTCGTTCTCCATCAGTTCTGTCACCTGTTTTTTAGTCCAGGGCAGCCAGATGACATCTGGTTCCTTGCCAAATGTTTTTCTGCTTGATTTTCTTAAAGATTCCATTACCAAAACTGCAACCTTGCTCCACCTCACAAAGCTGTCATTTCCCCTTGAAGAGTATGCCCACAACAGGGGACACAATTCCTTCTTTCTGTCTTGTCCTAGCATTCCAAAACAGCCTCCTTTAGTAAAGGCCCAGGCTAAAATGATGTCCTTGCCTGGTTGTATGCGAATAAGAGCAAATTTCTCTGTTCTGCGTTGGATTTCTACCAACGCCTTTCGCGCCTCCTCTGTAAGAGTGCGTGGTTCCCAAATTTGGTTACCCTTTAGTAGGTCATAAAAAGGTTCCATTAGGTCATTGGGGATCGGAACAAAAGTTCTCAACCATTGAATGGCCCCCACTAGCTTTTGAACATCGTTAAGTGTCTTAATTTCTGGATTTATTTGGATAGGTTGGGCAGTGACCTGCTCTCCCCTAATTTCCGTTCCCAAGTATTTGAGTGTACTACCCTTTTGAATCTTCTCCTCTGCTATGTTTAACCCGAATTGCTGTAAATTGGTCTGCACCTGTTGGAACAAGGAATCCAGGACGGCTCTGTCCTCTGCAGCCATCAGGATATCATCCATGTAATGCAAAACCTTTGTTGAACTCCACTTTTCCCTGATACCCTCCAGCGCCTTAGCCACGTAACGCTGGCACATTGTGGGTGAGTTTTTCATACCTTGTGGCAGGACTGTCCATTGCCAGCGTGTTGCTGGCTCCTCCAAATTGATTGCAGGTAGGGTAAAGGCAAACCTTTTCCGGTCTTCCAGGGCAAGAGGGATGCTGAAAAAACAATCTCGAATATCAATTATTATGATATACCAATCCTGTGGGATAGCAGAAACAAGCGGCAGACCAGTTTGCAAAGGTCCCATCGCTTCCATCTGCGCATTCACAGCTCTCAGGTCATGGAGTAATCTCCATTTGTTTTTGTTTTTCTTTCGAATTACGAATATCGGGGTGTTCCATGGACTAGTAGAAGGCTCAAGATGACCACTTTGAGCTTCTACCTTCACAATTTCCTTGGCTGCTTGTAATTTTTCTTGAGTGAGGGGCCACTGTTCCACCCAAACCGGATCATTCGTCAGCCAAGTAATTCTATCTTGTTGTGGGTCAGGTTGAGCAGTGGCCCCCCCTAAAAATCCTTCATAGTAATTCCCATTTGACGGAGTGCATCTTGGCCTAACAGGGCTTGTTCTATCCTAGCAATAACAGGAGTCACTGTGGCAACCAACTGTTTTCCCTGCTCTTCATCATCTATTATAAACATCATTGGCTGCGAGCTTACAAGAATGTTAGTATCCCCTCCCGCCCCGGTGACCTATCAAAAGTGGACTGTCGGAGGGGATGGGTGGGATCTGTCGTTGCAGCTTGTATGCGGCCTTGCAGTTCGAGATACCATGCCTCCTTCAAAAGAAGGAATAGCAGGCCAGTTAGTACCGCCCTTGCCAGCTGCCTAGCGTCGGCAGGGGCTAGTGGCTGGACGTGGGCGGAGTCGAGCAGCATAGGTGTGGTTTCGCTCGACAAACCTTCCTCTTTTATTGCCTTGTGAAGGGCCTGCACCAACTTAGCGTCTAGGGGCGTCCACATAGCTCCTCCTTGTGGCCCAACCTGAACAGGGAACGCCTGTGGAGGCGCGGCCGCAGGTACAGCTTCTAGGGTTACGCCACTTAGCACACAGTCTTTCGCAATCAAGTTCCAATTTGGCTGCGCCACAGGGGGCGGGGCTTTACCCAGCCGGTGCAAGGCGCGTTTTTGTCTCAGTGTCTCTGCCTTCAGCGCATCTACCGCTTTACTAAGATCCCCCATAACCTGCTGTGGTGTTTCAAGCTTCTCTTCCTCGACACTCGAGCCCTGAGGGGGTCCAGCGCCACTCGCCGTAGCCTCCTCATTTTCTGACTCAGAATCAGAACGCAATTCACATCCACCTCCCCGCCATTCCCGCCATGCCGTTTGTTCCTTCGGGGTACTGCGTTCCTTCTTCTGTGCCCCAAAGGACCCTGCGTCACCGCCACCCACACGTTTCAATCCCAGGTCTAATAATTCCTCGTCGTCTAGATGCCTCAGTATCATGCCTGGGAGCGCATCTAGGGGGTCCACATTCTGATTTTTTGATTCACCCGGCCCAGACTCGCCGCCCCTGATTGCAGCGTCCCCTTTAAGACATTGCTTGTTAGGAAGGGCTGCAGACTTGCTGCCCTTGACTGCAGCATCCCCCTTAAGACATTCCTCGTTATAATGAGCTACAGTATCTTTTAACTCCCCCCACGGATATGCCGGTGGTGCGGGGGGCTCCTTTCGCGCAGCCCCTCCTTGCGCACCGGTTGCAGAGGGCTCCTCTTCAGACTCAGTAACAAGAAATGCCTGCGGCTCAGGCAGCTGCTCTATAGATTTATCCTCCACCTCGTCCTCCCCACCATCACCAGGTTCGCCAGTCTGCACTGCCGCTGTTGTAGTGGGAGGTGCAGTTTCAAGCGCGGCTCCCCGTAAGTATAACTGCGCCGTCCCCCACGCCTCCCGATCTTGCCGAGCCCATTGCAATAAGGCCAATAACTTTCCCAGAGTGATGAGAAGATCTGGCTTTCCCGCCAGTGCCTGCTCAATCAGTGTCTGTTTAAGTTGTGGCCAATTTTTGGAATTAAATATCTGAGCAGGGTGACCAAGCACCCCACTGTGAATCAAAGATTCCAGGCACGCCTTAATACTGCCAGATTTGATACAAATCTTGAAATCCTTTGCCAACGTTTTCAGTACCTTAACCGTCACATCCATGCTCGCGAGCTACACCTCTGCCCTCCGAACGAATCACGTCGGGCTCACCACTTGTTGCTGCGTTGCTTCAGCCAAGACTTGCAGAACTAAGCCAACCCCTGGCTTAGGGCTAGAAGATCACAGACACCAATATGGAGGATGACCAAATAGCGTTTTATTAAACAACAGCAGGTGCTTTATACCTTTCGGCCACACGGAAGTACCTGTTCTGACCCAATCAGAAGGGCAGGTTAACAAATTTTACCTTTTATGGTATTGTCCAGCCTAGCCCCACAATTCCCCTCTCCATGCTATGGGGCTTGTGAGAGTACCTAGGGGGGGGCTCTCTCTTTCCGTACATCGCGATATCTTCCGGCCGCCATACCTTAACTACCTACAGTACATAAGTAAGTGTGTTAAAATATATCAATTCACTTTTATATATTATATAGATAAAACTAAGAGCAGATACACGCACATGGAGGAGGCTGAACAAGAGCGTGATTGTGTCTGTGTTATTTAAACATGGGTGCGAAGATTTTAATGGAATGTGCTACATGAATCTAAGCGACCACTCAGAATCGATTCATAAGAGTATCCAGAAATTGAAAAATTTAAACAAAGACTTGCAGCTAAATCAGGGGTGGGACGCTTTTGGTCTGTTTGTTTTCATGGCTCAGGAATTTGGGACCGTGGGTCAAAAATATCTCAGGGTTTATTTTAATAGCTCTAATTGCTGTATTAATGATTGCCTTATGTCTTCCTTGTCTTTTTTCTTGTGTTCAACGATCAATCGAACAAAGTATGAATCAGGTTATGGTCACACAGTTATATGCGAACCTTGCCCTTTCGCAGATAAATAAAGAAGGGGGAGATGTAGGAGAGGATGGAAACTATTTGATTATTGCCAAAGAGAAGTAACTGCTTAGCTGGAGAAGAAAGAGTTAAAGAAGAAGCAAAGTACACTGTGTGATTAAGCAGAGCAACCCAGCTGGACAGGAGTAGGAGAACAGAAAGATAAGGAACTGATTATTTTGGGACTGTTTGTGAAACGATGAAGAATGTTGAAAAAAACAAAACCATAAACCAGGAACTAAACATGATGTGCTAAAACTAGCTTGATATAAAAGGTAGAGCAATAGGCTAAAAATCTCTTTTGCTAGAAAGGTATAAAAGCTAGAGCAATAGGCAATAAAGTGATTCACTGCATGAAGATGCTCTGAATCCGTGCCTTTCATACGCCACAACTACTACCACCAACGATAATAACCATAAGGGGAATAACAAGGGGAGAGAATACAATTGCTCACCACCCATCGACTGATACCCAGCCCGACCTGACTGGTGATCTGGGCCTTCTGGGTAACTCCCCCCAGTTTATATAGTGGGCATGACGTGCCATGGTATGGAATACCCCTTTGGCTAGTTTGGGTCAGGTGTCCTGTCTCTGCTTCCTCCCAGCCTCCCCTGCCCCTCCTCCCTGGCAGAGCATGAGACTGAGAAAGTCCTTGGTCAGAATAAACATTACTTAGCAACAACTAAAACCTTCAGTGTTATCAGCACTGTTCCCAGACTAAAGTCGAAAACACAGCACTGCACGAGCTACTAAGAAGGAGAAAAATGACTGCTACTGCTGAACCCAGGACAGGGAGTTACCCGGAAGGCCCAGATCATTTCTTGGGTCAGACTGGGTATCGGTCAGCAGGTGGTGAGCAATTGTATTCTCTCGGAGTTTCAGCATGTCATACCTTACTTACAGCCAGTATTTGCTGTTTTAGTGTTTATCAGCTGGGGGGCCTGGGCTAAGGTTATTGTTTCACTGTACTTCGTGGTAATGACTTGTAATAAAATAGAATCATTGATCATGAAACTGGTCTGGCATATGTTCTCAGCAAGGTCATCACCTCTATACTTTGGGAGGCATATAATGGAATTTTTTAGCACTTACATATCTTTTTTACCTCCTCGGGGGGTCAACCTACGAAGGGGACATTCCATCACACCCCCTGCTCCCCCACCAGGCTATTTACAGCAGCATTTGAGAATTCTGAAGGTTTTGGATGGCCTTTGAATACTCTTGAGACCTGCCTGCTGCTTGTGCTGGGGACTAGAATGGTGGTACACATATGGAGTGTGTTTTACCCACGGCCATCCCACCCTGAGAATGCCCTATTTCGTCTGATCTCGAAAATTAGGCAGGATCAGGTTCACGTCTGGTCTAGGGTTAGACGACGATATAGGAGGACCACCAAGAGATTTTCCCTGAGGCTGGACAGTCATGACTGGCAGGGTGTGTGGGATAGAATGGGCAAGTATCTAGGCCCGTGGGCCCCTCCAGTGCTTTGGAACTTCACCCCTGAACAAGTGCAACATCCGGAAAAACTAGTAAAACACTTAAACGAGGTGTGCTGTCGTCCTGGTTATACCTGAGAGGGAGAACTTGCTGCAACGTGCTGGGGTTTGGCCTACACCTACTGAGCGTCTCTGGAAAAAGATGTCTCTGGATCTGATGGCAAATCAACAAAAAATGCAGCAGCTCAAGCCCCAGTCACAGCAGCTACACCAACCCTGACAACAGACACTGCAGCCACTCCAACCCCAATGACAGACAGTGCAGGTAGTCCAACCCTGGTGGCAGACACTGCAGATAAACCAAAGGACCAATCAGTGCCAATATCACTTGCCCCTATAAGCAAGGGGAAAAGCAAACAAGAGCCACAAAGAGCAACTCATGCAGTGAAGAAAGATGAAGACCCAATGCACATACTACAGGGGACACCATCTGAATGAGAGTTATTAATACATGAATCAGAGGAAGAGGTAACTTCTCGATCCTGGACCTTGACTGAGCTGCGGAATATGCAAAAGGATTTCACCCGTCTTCCAGGAGAGTACATCATCACCTGGTTGCTCTGATGCTGGGACAATGGGGCCGACGGTCACAAACTAGAAAGTATGGAAACCAAGCAGCTGGGATCACTTGCTAGGGAAGGGGGAATTGACAAAGTGATTGCAAGAGAGAAGCAAGCCCTCAGTCTTTGGAGGCAGCTCTTGGCAGCTGTGAAGGAAAGGTTTCCCTACAAGGATGATGTTATGAGTTGCTCAGGCAAGTGGACCACAATAGAGAGCGGCATCCAGTCCCTGAGGGAATCAGCCATTCTGGAGATGATCTATCATAGGCCAGATGCCGGGAATGCATCCGTAGATCCAGGTGAAGTTGAATGTACACGACCCATGTGGCAGAAACTTACACAAAGTGCACCATCATCATATGCCCACTCATTGGCATCAATGACCTGGAGTGAGGTAGCAGCACCAACAGTCGATGCACTGACTCATCCATTCCGAGAGTTCGAAGACAATCTCACCCCTTCCATCATTTCAGCTGTGGAAAAACTGTCCCAGGAGTTCAAACAATTGAGAGATGATTTATCCGATCTATCCAGCTCCCCACGTGTACCAACCTGCATCTCAGCTATTAACAGAAGGTGCCCTACTGCTCGAGAAAGAAGATATAGGAGGTACACGCCACGGGCCACCCTATGGTTTTACCTGCGGGATCACGGAGAAGACATGAGAAAGTGGGATGGAAAACCTACCTCAGTTCTGGAGCAACGGGTGCGTGAACTGAAGAGGAGAACAATGGTCAAGGATGATCCTGCCATGAAAGCTGCTGCTCCAGTCTCTGATGAGCAGTTTCCCAGATGGAGTGGAAGAGCTGATTTTACTCCAGCTCCTGTGATAAGGAATACAAATCCCTTTCTACAAGACCTAAGTAGATAATCTTGTGATCACTATTAGAGGGGCCCTGCCTCCAGCCAGGTGGAAGAGAGGGGACAATCGGGTTTACTGGACTGTGTGGATCAGGTGGCCTGGCACATCAGTCCCACAGAAGTATAAGGCTCTAGTAGATACCGGTGCACAGTGTACTCTGATGCCATCAAGGTATAAGGGGTGGAACCCATTTATATTTCTGGAGTGACAGGAGGATCCCAAGAGTTGACTGTACTGGAGGCTGAAATCAGCCTGACTGGGAGGAAGTGGCAAAAGCACCCCATTGTGACTGGTCCAAGGGCTCCATGCATCCTTGACATAAATTATCTCAGGAGAGGGTACTTCAAAGACCCAAAAGAGTATAGATGGGCTTTCGGTATCGCTGCCTTGGAGACGGAGGAAATTAAGCAGCTGTCCACCTTGCCCGGTCTCTCAGAGGATCCTTCTGTTGTGGGGTTGCTGAAGGTCGAAGAACAACAAGTGCCAATTGCGACCACAACAGTGCACCGGTGGCAATATCGCACCAACCGATCCTCCTTGATTCCCATCCATAAGCTGATCCGTAGGCTGGAGACCCAAGGAGTGATCAGCAGGACCCGCTCACCCTTTAATAGCCCCATATGGCCAGTGCAAAAGTCTAATGGAGAGTGGAGACTAACAGTAGACTATCGTGGCCTGAATGAAGTCACAGCACCATTGAGTGCTGCCGTACCGGACATGCTAGAACTTCAATATGAACTGGACTCAAAGGCAGCCAAGTGGGATGCCACAATTGACATTGCCAATGCATTTTTCTCAATCCCTTTGGCAGCAGAATGCAGGCCACAGTTCGCTTTTACTTGGAAGGGCATCCAGTACACTTGGAACCGACTGCCCCAGGGGTGGAAACACAGCCCTACCATCTGCCATGGACTGATCCAGACTGCACTGGAACAGGGCCAAGCTCCAGAACACCTGCATTACATTGATGACGTTATCATGTGGGGTGATACAGCGGAAGAAGTTTTTGAGAAAGGGAGGAAGATAATCCAAATCCTGCTGAAGGTCGGTTTTGCCATAAAACGGAGTAAGGTCAAGGGACCTGCACAGGAGATTCAATTTTTGGGAATAAAATGGCAAGATGGACATTGCCAGACCCCCGCAGATGTGATCAACAAGATAACAGCAATGTCTTCACCAACTAACAAGAAAGAAACACAAGCTTTCTTAGGTGTTGTGGGGTTCTGGAGAATGCACATCCCAAATTACAGTCTGATTGTACGTCCTGTCTATCATGTGACCCGGAAGAAGAATGATTTCAAATGGGGCCCTGAGCAACAAGCCTTTGATTAAATTAAACGAGAGAGAGTTCATGCAGTAGCCCTTGGACCAGGCTGGACCAGGCAAGATGTGAAAAATGAGCTTTACACCGCAGCTGGGGAGAATGGTCCTACCTGGAGCCTCTGGCAGAAAGCTCCAGGGGAGACTCGAGGTGGACCCCTCGGCTTTTGGAGTTGGGGTTATAGAGGATCAAAGGCCAGCTACACTCCCACTGAGAAAGAGATACTGGCAGCCTATGAAGGGATTCGAGCTGCTTCATAAGTGATTGGAACTGAAGCACAGGCACTCCGGTTGCCTGTGCTGGGCTGGATGTTCAAAGGCAGGGTCTCCTCTACACATCATGCAACTGATGCTACATGGAGTAAGTGGGCCGCACTAATTACACAACGAGCTCGAATAGGAAATCCCAGTCATCTAGGAATTCTAGAAGTCATCATGGACTTGCCAGAGGGCAAAGATTTTGGGATGTCAACAGAAGAGGAGGTGATGCGTGCTGAAGAGGCCCCACCATAGAATGAACTGTCAGAGAGTGAAAAGCAATATGCCTTGTTTACTGATGGGTCCTGCTGTATTGTGGGAAAGCACCAGAGATGGAAGGCAGCTGTGTGGAGTCCCCTATGACAAGTTGCAGAAACTGCTGAAGGAGAGGGTGAATCAAGTCAGTTTGCAGAGGTGAAAGCCATCCAGCTGGCCTTGGACATTGCTGAATAAGAAAAATGGCCAGTACTTTCTCTCTCTACTGACTCATGGATGGTGGCAAATGCCCTGTGGGGGTGGTTGCAGCAGTGGAAGCAGAGCAACTGGCAACGCAGAGGTAAACCCATCTGGGCTGCTGCCCTGTGGCAGGATATCGCTGCCCGGGTGCAGAACCTGGTGGTGAAGGTATGCCACGTAGATGCTCATGTACCCCTACTGGGCATGACGTACTGTGGTATGGAATACCCCTTTGGCTACTTTGCGTCAGGTGTACTGTCTCTGGAGCACGTCCTATAGAAGACAACAGAGAGCACATTGCACAGCAGCAAGGGCACAGCCTGCCTGGTGCTCATGGCGAGCAGCAGCACTGGCGCAGGCAGAGCCCCACTCTGGGCAAGACAAGAGCAAGCAGCAGGGCCTCGGCCCACCAGGAAGGGCTGCCCACCCAAGCAACAGGTACCAGCTACTGCTGGAGGATGCTTCCTGGTGGCACAGGCACAGCAGTTGCTGCGCTCAGAGAAATTGCCCAGGCAGGCATTTGGCTCTGCTTCGCAATGAGTTTAGCAGCAGGAGAAACCTTTGGGCTTAAAAAGTAGATTTTAAATGGTTTCCTGCAGCTGTTATTTGAATTAAGTTGCTGGATAATTATGTAAAGTCTAGGAGTTATTTGCCACATATTTTTTTGCACCTCCAAACTTTTAAAAGATAATTTTCACAGCACTCTTCCTCCTGCCACATTATGCCACTCACTGACTTTTTTTTATGTTCCCACGGGATGTGCTCCTTCATCATAGCCACGTACCTACAGGTGAGGGGGACTGCCTGAGGGACAGGGGGCCTACTGGAGACAGCTGTGGCAGCAGAGATTGTAGACGTGTATATTTATGCATATAACATACAGGATAACTGCAGGAATTTTATGCACGTAGTAGTGCGTGCATAAGAGGGCTGGAGCACCTCCCGTATGAAGACAGGCTGAGAGAGTTGGGGCTGTTCAGCCCCGAGAAGAGAAGGCTGTGTGGAGACCTCATAGCAGCCTTCCAGTATCTGAAGGGGGTCTATAAGGATGCTGGGGAGGGACTCTTCCTTAGGGACTGTAGTGGTAGGACAAGGGGTAATGGGTTCAAACTTAAACAGGGGAAGTTTAGATTGGATATAAGGAAGAAGTTCTTTACAGTGAGGGTGGTGAAGCACTGGAATGGGTTGCCCAGGGAGGTTGTGGATGCTCCATCCCTGGCGGTGTTCAAGGCCAGGTTGGACAGAGCCTTGGGCCACATGGTTTAGGGCAAGGTGTCCCTGCCCATGGCAGGGGGGTTGGAGCTAGATGATCTTAAGGTCCTTTCCAACCCTTACTATTCTATGATTCTATGATTCTATGATAATGCCTTTATTGTGGGGTAGCCCTGGAGTCATATTTTTACCAGTCAGGGTGTGATAACTTCCTGTGGGGTTCATAACAGTGCCAAGTGGTTCACACTCTGCCAAAGGCTCCCCAGCACCAAAGGTTGAACACAGCCTGCCCCTGTGCAGCCCCAAGCAGTTAGCTGAAGGAGGCCTGCAATTTGTACTCACGTGGGTTACTTAATGTCCTGGTTTCAGCTGGGATAGAGTTAATGTTCTTCCTAGTAGCTGGTACAGTGCTGTGTTTTGGCTTTAGTCCAAGAATAATGTCCATTATAAATAATAAAATAAATTTTCTTTTAAATAAATCATTCCTTGATCACAAATTATTACTGCTGATCAGTTACAATTTGAATTTCCCCTTCATTTCCCCCTTTTGTAAGTAGTTATTACTCACACGCATTCATCATTGCAAGTCTTTGAAATTCTTCCTTATGCTTCTTATCTATTTCCATTTCAAAAAACATGTTTCACCTCACTTCTGTGTTATTCCCTTTGCTCCCGTCTTCATTTGTTTACAGTCCATTTTCAGGCAACTTCAGATAAGGAAGCTGTAGACATTACATCCACTTACAAATAATCCACTCCTTTTTGTAAATTTTATTAGACTGTTTTAACTTTTTAAAGTTGTACTGACTGGCAAGACCATTAGCTGTAAATGTTTCTTAACTAGTGAGGCTTGCAAAGGCCTATGAGACTTTCTGAGACTTATAGTCTCACAGCAACTTTCTTTTAAAGATTTAGAGTATGGTGGAAGGGCCTCAGATGCCCTGCTCACCAACTCCTGGGAGCCCAGGATTGATCACCATGTAAGCCATGCTGTCCCATCGTCTGTTCTTGCCCCTAGATTTTATAATTATTTATAGTCATGAGTCCAAGCACTTCTCCCTTTTCTTCTTCCTTGTCTTCTAATATATTTAGCATTATTGTTCTGGCCTCTGCTTGAGTTATGCCTCATTCTATCCTTTTACATACCAATTTGCTACAACAGAAGATCAACTGAAAAAATACACATACAATCACCGAAGTTAATAATCCAAACAAAATATACTTGAATGCTTTGTTAAACATTTTTTTCCTAACCATCCTTCTGTGTCTGAGAGCCATCCCACCAGTCAAAAAGGGTTTTTTTTCCTCCAGGTGTTGCATACAGTATCTGAATTTTACCTCAAATTCTGTGTACATCCATTTCTATTCTCTATTCCTCCTCTTTGGCTGGTAGGGATATAAGTTCACTAGTGAAAGTGTTGTCCTCAAAGTGGATTTGTGCCCAGTGTGCAGTAAACCAATTCCATGCACTCAGTAGAGATACTGTGGCACACCAATGCTGGCTTCTTCTTTACATATATACACAAAATTTACAAGGTCATACACACCCAGTTATGATGATTGGTTGTAATCTACATATAATTATATTTGCTGTGTCATTCCTTCTAATCCCTATGCATGCTCAGAGGAGGGGTCTTCACCTGGGACAGGGTCTTTTTGACCTGTGGGTGTGATTTTTAGTATTATAATGAAGGCAGTTCACTTCAGGATACCTTAAAAGTTAGTTTCATTGCCAAGTTGGTTAATTGAATGGTTACTTTGCTAAGCTGTCAAATAACTCATCCTTGGTACTACTAATCCCAGATATTCTCCTTTGATCTTTCAAACAGGACCAAGACCTGGTTTTACTCATTAATTCCTTATTGTTAAAGAAGGTCATCTTGACCCATGTTCAAGATCCTAATAAGTACAGTAACTATGACTACCAACAGCAGATGTACACTATTTATATATATATCTCACTCTGCTCTAGATTCACAAGCACATGGACATTCATGGATCCCCTGAGTATCAGCACAGACCCTTCTTGCCCTCTATGCTATCTCTCTATGCTAACATTAGTTTAATTTCAACATAACAAGTATGCTTAGTATGCTTTGTTATGAACATACCTGTCCAATTCCAAGAAATATTGGTGATGGGAAGCTGAAAAGTATAAATGAACATTTAATACATAGGAAAGAAAAAAGAAAAAAAAAAAAGAGGAGTTTAAAACTAGCACAAAATTCCACACCTGGACATGTGGATGACTGGCCACTCTTTCAAGAGAGCTTTGGAACTGCTACACTTACTGAAGTCCTAGTATTGTACTGCTGCTGCAAAATACAAGCCACATCCAAATAGTACATCATATATGCAGTTGACCAATTTTAAAGAGCCAATTGGTTTCAGTATAATTGTAAGTGAAGGTTTCATATTTGGAGAATTGTAACAAAGCATAATTTTTAGTGGCCTCACCTATACAATATACATCCTAAGACTGTGTTGCATGACTCTAAGTTGGTTAAATCTCTTGTATTTGTCCTCACTTGGAAGCTTATCTTCACAGCCAAAACAGGCTAGCAATGTTTTTGTAAAAGGAGAGTACATATGTAAATGTTGTAAAAACACCTACTGTCTGCTAAAAAGGCTAAATTCCTACCATTCCCTTTCAGTTAGCTTCAGCTGAAAGCATGGATACTTGAATAGTAAGAAAGCAGAAGCTTTAGCAGGACACTTGAAGAACATAGCCTCCATTTTCTTCACTTAAATCCACATCAAGTTAAAACAACACTAAAACTGTGGTAGTAAGTGCTAATTATCTATGTGCATATTGAGATACAAGCAAAGAAATTATTTACTATAAATGTCTGGTTTATGCCATAACCAGCAGTGTTTGGAGCCTCTCTGACCTTTGCTTAGGTGTCAAGGAGCTTCCTAAATATAACAGTCACTGCCTCCCTAGAATCACACAGCATTTTTCTGGACTGCATTCTTGGGGATGGTCACTTGCATTCAGGGAATCTGAAATAGAACCCATTTTATTCTCCACACATGCCTGTACAAAGAAATACCTTAAGAAGTATCTACCTTCTTGACAAACTCTGTAATTTTCCATTATCACAAACTCCTTGAGGCTGTGGCTATGTATCACAGAGGTCACCAGGACTGCTATAAGGCTACTTGGTGTGCTGAGAACTGCATTTATCAAGCAAGTGCCACAGAGATGGGAATGTAGTATTAGCAGAAGAAAGAAATGCTCTGGACAGCAGCAGGAAGGTCATAATGACACTGGAGCCATAACATAGATAAAGAGTTAGGAAAGGCCAATAGTAAAAGAAGATTCCAGGAAATAGAGGTACCTGGGAAAAAAGAGCAGGAAACAGCTTCCATGTATAATCATGTGACACCTAAACTGTGCTTTAGCTTGTACTTATACTTACACCATTGTTTTGGGTTTAAGTGGCAAGGTTTTGGTAGCAGACAGGGCTGCAGGAGTGGTTTCTGTGAGAAGACACCAGAAGCTACCTCCATGTTGGACAGAGCCAGTCCCAGCTGGCTCCAAGACAGACTCAGTGGTGGCCAAAGATAAGCCAATTGGCCATGTTGGTAATACCTCTGTGATAATGTATTTAAGAAAGGGTAAAAAACACTGCACAACAGCAGCTGAGAGAGAGGAGTGAAACAAGTATTCAGGCACAGAGGTCAGTGAAGAAGGAGAGGGAGGAGGTACTCCAGGAGCCAGAGCAGAGATTCCCCTTCAGCCTGTGGTGAAGACCATAGTGAAACAGGTTGACCCCATGGAGGTCCCCAATGGAGCAGATATCCACCCTGCAGCCCATGGAGGACCCCACACTGGAGCAGGTGGATGTGCCCTGAAGGAAGCTGCAGCTCATGGAGAGCCCATGCAGGAGCAGGATTTCTGGCAGGATCTGTGACCTTGTGGAAGACCTACGCTGGAGCAGTCCATTCCTGAAGGACTGCACCCCATGGAAAGAACCCATGCTGGAGCAGTTCTTGAAGGACTGCAGCCCATGGAAAGGACCCATGTTGGAAAGTTTGTGAAGGACTGTATCCCATGGCAGGGACCCCATGCTGGACCCATGTTGTCAAGTCTGTTTTGCCTGTAACAGTAATTGGGAAGTGATCTCCCTGTCCTTATCTCGACCAACAAGCTCTTTGTTTTATTTTCTTCCCCTGTCCAGTTGAGGAGGGGGTGCAATAGAGCAGCTTGATGGGCACCTGGCAGCCAGCCAAGGTCAACCCACTGCAACCATATAAATATAGAATCTTTGTTCACCTATATTAGATGGGTTTCTCTAAACTTTTGATTTGTAAAGCCCTATAAAGTCCTAATCTGTAAGCTCTTTATATAAAATATAGGCTTGCTGAGGGTTTTGCTGTCCTCGATTATGCCAAAATATGCTAAAAGTATGCCAGGGACTTATAGGGAAATGTAGACCGTAAGATAAAAACCACTTTAAAAAAGAAACACAAAAAAACCAAGCTTACCTCATACATCATATTTGGGAGACTTCATATACAGCACATATATTAATAACACTTAATGTTAGAAAATAATAGCAAATTTTGCTTTTGTTTGCTTTTTTCCCTTTTATTTTGGTTTTTTTCATTTTGTTAGCTCATAATGAGATAAAATATAGCCAAAACATAGCAAACTTTAACTGAAGAGTATTAATTTTGAGAAGATCACAGCTACAGGACTATGATTCCATATAGGACTCCACATCAAATCAAAGATGTAATATATTCAGTGGTTTTATGATTAGAAGTTCTATCAGTTTCAGGGTTTATTTTTGACTACCTTAGAACAAAAAGGTGCTTGCAAAAAGATACCAAGATTGCCAGTATTAGCACCATCAACCGATACATTCAGTTACCAACTGCCTGGCAATGAGGATGGCAGCTACTCCAACTCTGACAACAGACACTGAAGCTCCTCCTGGCACCCTGGTTGCCCGTGCTGGGCTGGATGTTCAAAAGGCAGGTCTCCTCTACACATCATGCAACTAATGCTACATGGAGTAAGAGGGTTGCGCTGATCACACAATGAGCTAGAATAGGAAATCCCAGTCACCCAGGAATCCTGGAAGTCATCATGGGCTGGTGGGGCATGTGACACTCCAAGGCAGCCTTGCCTGCAGTGATCATGAGATGGTGGAGTTCGAGATCCTCAGCAAAGTGAGAAGGGCACACAGCAAGCTCACTGCCCTGGACTTCAAGAGAGCAGACTTGGGCCTCTTCAGGATCCTGCTCAGTAAGGTACCATGTGATAAAGCCCTAGAGGGCGGGGGGGCCAAGAATGCTGGCTGATATGCAAGGATCACCTGCTCCAAGCTCAAGGAGCAATGTGTCCCAACAAGAAGGAAATGGGGTGAGAAGGCCAGGAGGCCTCCATGGATGGACAAGGAGCTGCTGAGCAAATTCAGAAGGAAAAAAAGAAGCTTATAGAAGGTGGAAGCGAGGACAGGCAGCCTGGGAGGAATACAGGGATATTGTCCAGGAAGCTAGGGATGAGGTCAGGAAAGCTAAGGCCCAGTTAGAATTGAGTCTGGCCAGGGATGTCAAAGATAACAGAAAAGGCTTCTATAGGTATGTTGCCACCAAAAGAAAGACTAGGGGTAATGTGGGCCCTCTCCGGAAGGAAACAGGAGAACTGGCTAACCTGGATTTCAAGAAGGCTGAGGTTCTCAATGACTTCTTTGCTTCAGTCTTCATGGGCAAGTGTTCTAGTCATGCCACTCAAATCTTGGAAGACAAATGCAGGGACTGCAACAATGAAGACCTTAGGCCCACTGTAGGAGAGGATGAGGTCTGAGATCATCTTAAGAACCTGAATGTGCACAAGTCCATGGGACCTGATGAAATTAATTCGCAGGTCCTGAGGGAGCTGGCAAACGAAGTGGCTAAGCCACTGTCCATCATATTTGAAAAGTCATGGCAGTCAGGTGAAGTTCCCAACAAGTGGAAAAAGGGAAATATTAACCCCATTTTCAAGAAGGGGAAGGTGGAAGACCCAGGGAACTACAGACCAGTCAGTCTCACCTCTGTGCCTGGCAGGATCATGGAGCAGATCCTCCTGGAAACCATGATTGGGCACATGAAAAACAACAAGGTGGTAAGTGACAGCCAACATGGCTCACTAAGGGCAAATCATGCCTGACCAATTTGGTGGCCTTCAATGATGGGGCAATAGAACTGATGGATACGGACAGAGCAGTTGACGTTGTCTACCTGGACTTGTGCAAAGCATTTGACACTGTCCCACACAACGTCCTTGTCCCTAAACTGGAGAGACATTGATTTGATGGATGGACCACCCAGCGGATAATGAATTGGCTGACAGTGGCACGCAGAGAGTTGCGGTCAGTGGCTCACTGTTCACATGGAGTCCCTCAGGAGTCGGTGTTGGGACCGATCCTGTTCAACATCTTTGTCGGCGACATAGACAGTGGGATCAAGTGCTCCCTCAGCAAGATAATTCACCCTTATATTGCCAATCTAAGTCCATCTGAGCCACTTCAATCTTAGCAGCTTTATCCACTTGGTTGTTCTGGTGTTCCTCAGTGGCCCGACTCTTGGGTACATGAGCATCTATGTGGCATACCTTCACCACCGGGTTTTGCAACTGGGCAGCAATATCTTGCCCCAGTGCAGCAGCCCAGATGGTTTTACATTTGCATTTTCAGTTAGTTACTCCGCTTCCATTGCTGCAACCACCCCCAGAGGACATTTGCCACCATCCATGAGTCAGTAGAGAGATAAAGTACTGGCCATTTTTCTCGTTCAGCATGTCTAAGGCCAGCTCCTGGCTTTTGTGCCCCTCCTCACTGGCAGAGCATGAGAGACTGAGAAGTCCTTGATCAGGGTAAGCACTACTGGGCAACAACTAAAACATTGGTGTGTTATCAGCATTATTCTCAGACTGAATCCAAAACATAGCACTGTACGAGCCACTAGGAAGAAAAATATCTCTATTGCAGCCAAAACCAGGACAAGGGTGTGTCCAGAACTTCTCTGGGCAACCTGTTCCAGTGTTTCACCACCCTCATAGTCAAGATTAATTTTTTTCCTAATATCTAATCTAAATATCCCTTCTTTCAGCTTAAAGCCATTCCCCCTTGTCCTGTCACTGCATTCCCTTGTAAAATGTCCCTCTCCAGATTTCTTGTAGGCCCCCTTTTAGGTACTTGAAGACTGCTTTTAGGTCTCCCCTGAGCCTTCTCTTCTCCAGGCTTAACATCCCCAGGTCTCTCAGCCTGTCTTCATAGAAGAGTTGCTCCAGCCCTCTGATCACCCTTGTGGCCCTCCTCTGGACTTGCTCCAACAGGTCCATATAATTCTTATGTTGGGGGCTCCAGAGCTGAATGCAGTACTCCAGGTGGGGTCTTACGAGAGCAGAGTAGAGGGGGAGAATCACATCCCTCAACATATAGTAAATAACTATAAATATCAATGCTGTAGAATGACTTTAACATGTCAGAAATTACTTTTCACGTTTGCTACTGAGAATTTAAGATATTCATAGAATTGGAAATGGGAAATGGTGTTGTAGCCTATAGGCTTCTCTTCCCCAGAATCTCCAATAAAATTATTCTTCCTGCTTGTAACATATGGCAGTTGGACGTCATGTCACTGTTGTATTGACTGATGGAGGGGCAAAAGAAAACAGCTGGAGGAGCCTCTCAGGGTCATAAATTAGCCCAAACAAGAACACATAGTTAATTGGCAAGGCTAAACACACATTCCAATGTCCTTAAAACAAATGGATTTCCATAAAATGCAGAACCAGTAGCTATTCATCTGAATCCAAACATCAGACTGGTAAAACAGAAACAATATCCTATAAAACTGGAAGCAAGAAAAGGGCTAGAGACTTTAATAGAAAATTTTAGTGAATACTTTGGGACAAAAATGGACTGTATTTGTACCTCACATGGTAACGACCATCCCGGAAGAGAAAAGCAGTCATTGGCTTTCCCCAAGCAGGCTGTTAAAATATCAGGCTGTGCTTTTAGAACAAGAGGACATAGAATTGAAAATAACTAACCTTTTGAACCCAGCAGTGGTTTTGACAACTGATCCAGAAGCAGGAGAGCTGACTCACACCTGTTTACAGACTATTGAGCAGATGTATTCCAGTCCTACCAACCTATAAGATACATCCCTGAAGGACATGGACTGGGAGCTGTTTGTGGATGATAGCAGCTTTGTGAAAAATGGAAACCGGAAAGCAGGATACACTGTGGTAACCCTACATGAGGTAATAGAGGCTAAAGCCCTGGCCCCCAACACAATAGCACAAAAAAACGAGCTGATCACACTACTGAGAGCTCTGGAATTGTCAGAAGGTAAAATCGCTAACATATGGACAGACTCAAAATTTGCTTTCAGATTTGTTCATGCTCATGGGGCTATATGGAAGGAAAGGGGATTGCTAATTTCTCAGGGGTCCCCTATAAAATATGGACAAATAATACAGGAACTGTTAAAAGGAGTCCAGCTACCCTGGAAGGTAGCAATAATACACTGCAAGGCACATCAATACGGTAATACTCTGGTGAATATTGGTAATCGCCTTGCTGACAAAACAGCCAAAGAGGCTGCAGGCAGGGACCTTTTATTAATATTGCCACATAAGTATTGGTGCTTGGATAATGAAGTTATCGAGCAGAGGATGAGAAATTGGCAAGTCTACTAGGAACCAAGAAGAATGATGAAGGAAGTAATAATTCCCTAGACTCTTATGAGAAAAATAGCTGAGGAAAAACACCGCAACTCATTGGGGAACAGAACCAATGACTGAGGCTTTAAACCTCCAAGTTCTCAGCGTGTGAATGGTGGGAATTATAAAAATTGTTGTAAAGAAGTGTGAACTTTGCTTGCAAAATAATTCTTACCGTGCTAAGAGACCCCCACCTGGAATAACAAAAAAAGGCAATTGTCCAGGAGACTATTGGCAAGTGGACTTAACAGAATTGCCACGGCAAAACAGGCTCAGGTATATATTGGTACTAGTAGATATGTTTTCTGGTTGGCCAGAGGCTTTCCCTTGTTGCACCAATAAGGCCAGAGAAGTAGTAAAAGTGAGATTTGCATACCCCTTGGAACCCCCAGTCTAGTGGGGAAGTAGAAAGAATGAATCAGAGTTTAAAGAAACAAATTAGTAAGATTTGCCAGGAATCATATTTGAAATGGCCAGATGTGTTACCTCTGGCCTTGTGAAGAGTTGGAGTCAGACCAATGTTAAAAGAAAAATTAAGCCTGTATGAAATATTATATGGGCAACCACATAAAATCACAGAAAGTAAAGCAAATGATTATTGGAGATCAGCATCCAATGGAATATGTTATGTCCCATGGGAAGGTGTCCTCTCTCCACAGGTATGTTGTATTGATGACACCCATGATACTGGACATTGCTGCTCATAAATATCAGCCAGAAGACTGGGTCTACATCAAAACCTGGACTGAAGAACCTCTTTGAGAAAAATGGAAGGGACCATACTTGGTATTGCTGACAACTCACACCACCATCAGAGTACAGGGAGTAGACACGTGGATTCATTACAGTCGGGTCAAACCCTCATCGACACCAGAATGGACCACCAAAACCACAGGACTGACACATCCAAAGCTGACCAGACATTGAGTGTGATTGCTGTTATTGCTTTATTTCTATTTGCAGGGGACTGTGCAGTGAGTCAATCAAGTGATAACTTGATCCTGAAATTGATACAGGGGTTTGAGAAAAAGCATAATTTAACTGGAGTTAACCCATTTACCTATTCCTCATGCTGCAGGAGAACCCATCCCATGGGGTATTATTCCCTTAAATCTCTCAGTGGTAGAGCATTTGGAAAATTTGACTAAAGGGTTGAAAGCAGCAAATGCATCCTACTTTTTGGACGAAGAACAGGGATGTAGACAAAGAGGAAGTGACATACTACAACATATGGTTCATTGGAGACCTGGAGATGATTGTACAGTTTTTGGAAAAGGGGGTCATCAACAATGTCCCAAAGGGTCACAAAGCTTAAAGGCAGAATTTTTAAGCTTTGCATTTCAGGCCTCAGGAGGCCAAGCTGCAGGCTCACTGGTACTATGTGTAACTAATCAAACTAAGATTGGAAATTTTACCACCCCAGAATGCGAGCATCTGAGAAATCCACCCAAAGGTTGGACCAGTCCTTTAGAAGGAAGATGGGAATATTTGGATAATTGGAATGGTGCTTAATTGTTGTTCATGACCTTTAATTTCTTACTATTGGAAAATGGGAAATGGCTGTTTGTCATGGTTTAAGCCCAGCCAGTAACTCGGAACCACGCAGCCGCTCGCTCACTCCCCCCACTTCTTCCTCCCCCTGCTCCCGGAGGGATGAAGAGGAGAATCAAAAGAATGTAACTCCCACGGGTTGAGATAAGAGCAGTCCAGTAACTAAGGTACAATATAAAACCACTACTACTACCACCAATGATAATAACTATAAGGGGAATAACAAGGGGAGAGAATACAATTGCTCACCACCCATCGACCGATACCCAGCCCGACCTGACCAGTGATCTGGGCCTTCTGGGTAACTCCCCCCAGTTTATATAGCGGGCATGACATGCTGTGGTATGGAATACCCCTTTGGCTAGTTTGGGTCAGGCGTCCTGTCTCTCCTTCCTCCCAGCCTCCCCTGCCCCTCCTCCCTGGCAGAGCATGAGACTGAGAAAGTCCTTGATCGGAGTAAACATTACTTAGCAACAGCTAAAACCTTCAGTGTTATCAGCGCTATCAGCGTTGTTCCCAGGCTGAAAGTTAAAAACCACAGCACTGCACCAGCTACTAAGAAGGAGAAAAATGACTCCTAGTGCTGAACACAGGACAAGGAGTTACCCGGAAGGCCCAGATCACCGCTTGGGTCAGGCTGGGTATCGGTCAACAGGTGGTGAGCAATTGTATTCTCTCCCCTTGTTATTCCCCTTATCATTATTATCACTGGTGGTGGTAGTAGCAGTTACTAAGAAGGAGAAAAATGACTGCTGTAGCTCAATCCAGGACAGTATCCACCCCTTATTCAGTAACATCCACGTCATGCTCAGATCCCACATTATTCAATATACCATCACTTTTGTCTCAGGGACGGTGTGTAGTGTTGGGTTGTTGCCTGCTGATGACACTGCCAAACTCGTCTGGTCACTGCTGAGCTTGTCTGGTTTCCTCAAAATTCATTCTTTGTTGAGGTGATGATTGGAGGGAAGTCAGGGTCAGTTGATGGCGACCTGAAGATATCTAGCTGGTGGGCTATCAAAGTGTTATAGAGCAGGCAACAGCATACAATTGAGTTCATTGGCTGTTTTCCCCCAAAATTAAATCCCCTTGAGGTACTCATCGGTCTTCCCCATCTTCCCGCATTACCCACCAAGTATATCCAGGTCCCTGAGCAAAAGCAACCCCACGAGTGGGTTTGCCTTTACCTGAAGCAGGAATAACCCAGACTGTCTTCCCCAACAAATTCTTTATGTGCACCACAGGAACTTTATCCCCCTCTACAGTACGTAAAAGTTCTGATTGGGCTGGGCCAGCCCTGTTGGCAGATCCCCTAGTGTTGACCAACCAGGTGGCTTTTGGTGAATGTGTATCCCAGTGTTTGAAAGTCCCACCACCCATTGCTCTCAGGGTAGTTTTTAACAGCCCATTGTACCGTTCAATTTTCCCAGAGGCTGGTGCATGGTAGGGGATGTGATATACCCACTCAATGCCATGCTCTTTGGCCCAAGTGTCTATAAGGTTGTTCCGGAAATGAGTCCCATTGTCTGGCTCAATTCTCTCTGGGGTGCCATGACGCCACAAGACTTGTTTCTCAAGGCTCAGGATAGTGTTCCGGGCAGTGGTGTGGGGCACAGCATATGTTTCCAGCCATCCGGTGTTTGCTTCCACCATGGCAAGCACATAGCGCTTGCCTTGGCGGGTTGGTGGGAGTGTGATATAGTCAATCTGCCAGGCCTCCCCATACTTGTACTTCAGCCATCGTCCTCCATACCAGAGAGGCTTTAACCGCTTGGCTTGCTTAATTGCAGCACGTTTCACATTCGTGAATAACCTGGGCAAGAGTGTCCATTGTTAAGTCCACACCTCAGTCATGAGCCCATCCATATGTTGCATCTCTGCCTTGATGGCCTGAGGTGTCATGGGCCCACTGGGCTGAAAATAATTCGCCCTTATGTTGCCAATGTAAATCCATCTGAGCCACTTCAATCTTAGCAACTATATCCACTTGTTGATTGTTCTGGTGTTCCTCAGTGGCCCAACTCTTGGGTACATGAGCATCTAGGTGGCATACCTTCACCACCAGGTTCTGCACCCGAGCAGCAATATCTTGCCACAATGCAGCAGCCCAGATGGGTTTACTTCTGTGTTGCCAGTTGCTCTGCTTCCATTGCTGCAACCACCCCCACAGGGCATTTGCCACCATCCATGAGTCAGTAGAGAGAGAAAGTACTGGCCATTTTTCTTATTCAGCAATGTCCAAGGCCAGCTGGATGGCTTTCACCTCTGCAAACTGACAAGATTCACCCTCTCCTTCAGCAGTTTCTGCAACTTGTTGCAGGGGACTCCGCAGAGCTGCCTTCCATCTCCGATGCTTTCCCACAGTACGGCAGGACCCATCAGTAAACAAGGCATATTGCTTTTCACTCTCTGACAGTTAATTATATGGTGGGGCCTCTTCAGCACGCATCACCTCCTCTTCTGGTGACATCCAAAAATCTTTGAACATCAAGCCCAGCATGGGCAACCGGGGTGCCAGGAGGAGCTGTGCTTCAGTTCCAATCACTTCTGAGGCAGCTCGAACCCCTTCATAGGCTGCCAGTATCTCTTTTTCAGTGGGAGTATAGCTGGCCTCGGATCCTTTATATCCCCGACTCCAAAAGCCAAGGGGTCGACCTCGAGTCTCCCCTGGAGCTTTCTGCCAGGGGCTCCAGGTAGGACCATTCTCCCCAGCTGCGGTATAGAGCACATTTTTCACATCTGGCCCTGTCTGGACTGGTCCAAGGGCTACTGCATGAACTCTCTCTCGTTTAATTTGTTTAAAGGCTTGTTGTTGCTCAGGGCCCCATTTGAAATCATTCTTCTTCCGGGTCATGTGATAGAGAGGGCTTAAAGTCAGACTGTAATTTGGGATGTGCATTCTCCAGAACCCCACAACACCTAAGAAAGCTTGTGTTTCTTTCTTGTTAGTTGGTGAAGACATTCCTGTTATCTTGTTGATCACATCTGTGGGGATCTGGCGACATCCATCTTGCCATTTTATTCCCCAAAATTGAATCTCCTGTGCAGGTCCCTTGACCTTACTCCATTTTATGACAAAACCAGCCTTCAGCAGGATTTGGATTATCTTCCTCCCTTTCTCAAAAACTTCTTCCGCTGTATCACCCCACACGATGATTTCATCAATGTATTGCAGGTGTTCTGGAGCTTGGCCCTGTTCCAGTGCACTCTGGATCAATCCATGGCAGATGGTGGGGCTGTGTTTCCACCCCTAGGGCAGTCAATTCCAAGTGTACTGGATGCCCCTCCAAGTGAAAGCAAACTGTGGCCTGCACTCTGCTGCAAGGGGGATTGAAAAAAATGCATTGGCAATGTCAATTGTGGCATACCACTTGGCTGCCTTTGAGTCCAGTTCATATTGATGTTCTAGCATGTCTGGTACGGCAACACTCAATGGTGGTGTGACTTCATTCAGGCCACGATAGTCTACTGTTAATCTCCACTCTCCATTAGACTTTTGCACTGGCCATATGGGGCTATTAAAGGGTGAGCGGGTCCTGCTGATCACTCCTTGGGTCTCCAGCCTACGGATCAGCTTATGGATGGGAATCAAGGAGTCTTGGTTGGTGCGATATTGCCATCGGTGCACTGTTGTGGTCATGACTGGCATTTGTTGTTCTTCGACCTTCAGCAACCCCACAACAGAAGGATCCTCTGAGAGACCGGGCAAGGTGGACAGCTGCTTAATTTCCTCCGTCTCCAAGGCAGCGATACCGAAAGCCCATCTATACCCTTTTGGGTCTTTGAAGTACCCTCTCCTGAGATAGTCTATGCCAAGGATGCATGGAGCCCCTGTACCAGTCACAGTGAGATGCTTTTGCTATTCCTTCCCAGTCAGGCTGATTTCAGCCACCAGTACAGTCAACTCTTGGGATCCTCCTGTCACTCCAGAAATACAAATGGATTCCACCCCTTGATAGCTTGATGGCATCAGGGTACACTGTGCACCAGTATCTACTAGAGCCTTATACTTCTGTGGGACTGATGTGCCAGGCCATCTGATCCACACAGTCCAGTAAACCCGGTTGTCCCTCTCCTCCACCTAGCTGGAGGCAGGGCCCCTCTAATAGTGATCATGAAATTCTCCACTTCTGTCTTGTAGAAAGGGATTAGTATTCCTTATCACAGGAGCTGGAGTAAAATCAGCTCTTTCACTCCATCTGGGAAACTGCTCACCAGAGACTGGAGCAGCAGCTTTCCTGGGAGGATCATCCTTGACCATTGTTCTCCTCTTCAGTTCACGCACCCGTTGCTCCAGAGCTGAAGTAGGTTTTCCATCCCACTTTCTCATGTCTTCTCCGTGATCCCGCAGGTAAAACCATAGGGTGGCCCGTGGCGTGTACCTCCTATATTTCCTTTCTCGAGCAGTAGGGCGCCTTCTGTTAATAGCTGAGATGCAGGTTGGTACACGTGGGGAGCTGGATAGATCGGATAAATCGTCTCTCAATTTTGTGAACTCCTGGGACAGTTTTTCCACAGCTGAAATGATGGAAGGGGTGAGATTGTCTTCGAACTCTCGGAATGGACGAGTCAGTGCATCGACTGTTGGTGCTGCTACCTCACTCCAGGTCATTGATGCCAATGAGTGGGCATATGATGATGGTGCACTTTGTGTAAGTTTCTGCCACATGGGTCGTGTACATTCAACTTCACCTGGATCTACGGATGCATTCCCGGCATCTGGCCTATGATAGATCATCTCCAGAATGGCTGATTCCCTCAGGGACTGGATGCCGCTCTCTATTGTGGTCCACTTGCCTGAGCAACTCATAACATCATCCTTGTAGGGAAACCTTTCCTTCACAGCTGCCAAGAGCTGCCTCCAAAGACTGAGGGCTTGCTTCTCTCTTGCAATCACTTTGTCAATTCCCCCTTCCCTAGCAAGTGATCCCAGCTGCTTGGCTTCCCTACCTTCTAGTTCATGACTGTCGGCCCCATTGTCCCAGCATTGCAACAATCATGTGATGATGTGCTCTCCTGGAATACAGCTGAAATCTTTTCACATATTCCGCAGCTTGGTCGACGTCCGGTGTCGAGAAGTCACCTCTTCTTCTTCTTCCTCTTCCTCTGATCCACGTAGTAGTAACTCTTGTTCAGATGCTGTCCCCTGCATTAAGTGGCTTGGGTCTTCATCTTTCTTCTCTGCAGGGGTTGCTCTTTGTGCCTCTCATTTGCTTTTCCCCTTGTTTACAGGGGCAACCGAAATTGGTATGAATTGGCCATTTGGTTTAGCTGCAGTGTCTGTCACTGTGATTGGAGTGGCTGCAGTGTCTGCCACTAGGGTTGGAGTGGCTGCAGTCTGTTGCCGGGGTTGGTGAAGCTGCTGTGCTTGGGGTTTTAGTAACACCAACAGCTGCATTGTCTGTTGCTGTTGGGGTTTGAGTAGCTGCTGTGCTTGTCACTGGGGTTGGTGTAGCTGCTGTGCTTGGAGTTGGAGTAGCTGCGTTGTCTGTTGCTTTGCCATCAGATCCAGAGACATTTTTTTCCCTTTGAAGGTGCTGGACAGTGTTGAGCAGGGCTCTGTAGGCGTAGGCCAAGCCCCAGCACGTTGCCATGATTTGTCCCTCTCTGGTATAACCAGGATGACAGCACACCTCTTTTAAGTGTTTTACTAGTTTTTCCGGATGTTGCACTTGTTCAGTGGTGAAGTTCCAAAGCACTGGAGGGGCCCATGGGCCTAGATACTTGCCCATACTATCCCACACACCCTGCCACTCATGACTGTCCAGCCTCAGGGAAAATCTCTTGGTGGTCCTCCCATATCGTCATCTAACCCTAGACCAGACTTGAACCTGATACTGCTTAATTTTAAAGATCAGATGAAATAGGGTGTTCCCAGGGTGGAATGGCCATGGGTTAAATACACTCTGTATGTGTTCTAACATGCTGATCCCCAGCACAATCAGCAGGCAGGTCTCAAGGGTATTCGAAGGCCATCCAAAACCTTCAAAACTCTCAAATGCTGTTGTAAATAGGCTGGTGGGGGAGCGGGGGGTGTAAGGGAATGCCTCCTTCGTAGGTTGACCCACTGCACTGCACCACCTACTAAGATGGAGAAAAAATGACTGCTGTAGCTCAACCCAGGACTCTGTTCCTTGCTTCAGGAAGAGGAGGAAGCCTGACACTGCTAAATAACCTCCTGTGATCTGCTATTAAATGCTCTGCAAATGTGAGATAGTGGTTACCTGGGGGAGGAGGAGAAGGGACTAATTATGGATTATAGCTATGTAATTTAATATTTTATATACTTTGCATTTTCTGCAAGAATTTTAATAATTTTGACTTTTTTAAGACATTATCAAACTAGGAAAGACATTCTAACTGAAACTGAGGGAGGAGGAGAACTACTTGTTTTGTTTTAAGAAATGGATCTTGTGGCAGAAAAAATTCCACATTTCATCTCTTATCTGAAAACCAATATTAGAAAGTGGAATTAAAGAAAATCGCTGTACTAGCCAAGGAAGAATTGTGCATGCTGAGAAGGAATTTATCTTGGGAATGCACTTAATGCAAGTTTCTTCCAGTAATTCATCCTAGATACAAAGTCCTGCATAGTAGTAAAACCAAATCTAAAGCAGGTGTCTGCAGAGAGCCATGAAGAACAGGCAGAGAGGTTCAGTAAACAAGCAGATGTCAGTCAAAAGATGGCTTGAGGTGATAGTATATATTTCATCAGAAGAGAGCTAAATCATTTAAAGCAGCAAAACCAAATTGGTAAGTCTTTTTGCAGGGTAAAGGAGAACAGAATGAAGGGAGTGTGCTAGAAAATACTAGAAACCCAATTAGTTGCAGTTGTCTTGAAATCAACAAGGGTACTTGCACACTTGTTTACTTGTGCATGCTATAGCTTAATTTAAAAATATCTTACCTTGGAAGAGAGAGGTTTTTCTAATATTGCAATAACTAGATCTCAAGATTCTAACAATTGAAACTATCTTATATGATTAAAAAAAAATTCTTGTTAGTTTTATTCTTTAAATGAAAAAAATGTGTATTTAGGCATCACAAAAGCTTACGTATTCATTGGTGTGTTATCAGCATTATTCTCAGACTAAAGCCAAAACACAGCATTGCACCAGCTACTAAGAAGAAAAAGAACTATGTCCCAGCTGAACCCAGGACAGTATCTACCCCTTATTCCATACCATTCATGTCCTGCTCAGGTCCCACACTTTCCAATATACCATCACCTTTTCTGTCTCTTGATATATATATGTATACACATAGAGATATCATTCCCTTAGTCTATGGACCATCCCTATAAAAGTTTGTTCATTCATTCACTGACATTGGGCTCCATCTGTTGAAATCAGTGTCCTGTTATTCACATTTAGACAAGATTCTTCAAAGATGCTTCTTCTTCACCCATTAGTGCCTCTTTCTGACAGAAGCTCACACAGAGCTTATTTTAGATTTGTTAGGTGTAGAGTTCAGGCTGCTGTTCATAATAAACATGATAATGGAGGTACAGATCACATATCTCTTTATTCAAAACAAGGTAAATGCTGACCATGCAGAGGTGTCTACTCATCCCATTAGGACTGCCAGTTAGAAAATTAAAGATATTTTATGTGGGATTGAGGAGATTTCAAAGAACTGTATACTTTCTTTCCAAGTCAGAACAGTGTCGTGGTTTGAGCCCAGCCAGTAACTCAGAACCACACAGCCGCTCACTCACTCCCCCCCTTCTTCCTCCCCCCACTCCCAGAGGGATGGGTAGGAGAATCAAAAGAATGTAACTCCCACAGGTTGAGATAAGAGCAGTCCCGCAACTAAGGTATAATACAAAACCACTACTGCTACCACCAATGATAATAATGATTAGTGAAATAACAAGGGGAGAGAATACAATTGCTCACCACCCGCCGACCGATACCCAGCCCGACCCAAGCAGTGATCTGCCCTTCCGGGTAACTCCCCCCGGTTTATATACTGGGCATGACGTGCTGTGGTATGGAATACCGCTTTGGCCAGTTTGGGTTGGGTGTCCTGTCTCTGCTTCCTCCCGGCTTCCCCTCCTCCCTGGCAAAGCATGAGACTAAGAAAGTCCTTGATCGGAGTAAACATTACATAGCAACAACTAAAAACATCAGTGTTATCAGCGTTGTTCCCAGGCTGAAAGTTAAAAAACACAGCACTGCACCAGCTACTAAGAAGGAGAAAAATGACTGCTATAGCTGAAAACAGGACAATATCCACCCCTTATTCCATACCATTCATGTCATGCTCAGATCCCACATCTCTCAACACACCATCGCCCCTGTCCCATATCTACACATATATATACACCCACACCCACACACAGAGAAAGGTATCATTCCCTAGTCCATGGACCAATCCCTGTAAAATTGCTGAATTCATCCAGTCCATGATGTCAGGCTCCATCTCTTGTAATAATCTTTCAGGGCAGGAGGGACGGTGTGTAGTGTTGGGTTGTTGCCTGCTGATGACACTGCCAAACTTGTCTGGTCACTGCTGAGCTCGTCTGGTTTCCTCAAAATTCATTCTTTGTTGAGGTGATGATCGGAGGGAAGTCAGGGTCAGTTGCTGGTGACCTGAAGACATCTAGGTGGTGAGCTATCAAAGTGTTACAGAGCAGGCAACAGCGTACAATTGAGTTCATTGGCTGTTTTCCCCCAAAATCAAATCCCCTTGAGGTACACATCGGACTTCCCCATCTTCCCGCATTACCCACCAAGTATATCCAGGTCCCTGAGCAAAAGCAACCCCACGAGTGGGTTTGCCTTTACCTGAAGCAGGAATAACCCAGACTGTCTTCCCCAGCAAATACTTTATGTGCACCACAGGAACTTTATCCCCCTCTACAGTACGTAAAAGTTCTGATTGGGCTGGGCCAGCCCTGTTGGCAGATCCCCTAGTGTTGACCAACCAGGTGGCTTTTGGTGAATGTGTATCCCAGTGTTTGAAAGTCCCACCACCCATTGCTCTCAGTGTAGTTTTTAACAGCCCATTGTACCGTTCAATTTTCCCAGAGGCTGGTGCATGGTAGGGGATGTGATATACCCACTCAATGCCATGCTCTTTGGCCCAAGTGTCTAAGAGGTTGTTCCAGAAATGAGTCCCATTGTCTGACTCAATTCTCTCTGGGGTGCCGTGTTGCCACAAGGCTTGTTTCTCAAGGCTCAGGATAGTGTTCCGGGCAGTGGTGTGGGGCACAGCATATGTTTCCAGCCATCCGGTGTTTGCTTCCACCATGGTAAGCACATAGCGCTTGCCTTGGCGGGTTGGTGGGAGTGTGATATAGTCAATCTGCCAGGCCTCCCCATACTTGTACTTCAGCCATCGTCCTCCATACCAGAGAGGCTTTAACCGCTTGGATTGCTTAATTGCAGCACATGTTTCAGCTGAGGCAGCTCAAACCCCTTCATAGGCTGCCAGTATCTCTTTTTCAGTGGGAGTATAGCTGGCCTCGGATCCTTTATATCCCCGACTCCAAAAGCCAAGGCGTCGACCTCGAGTCTCCCCTGGAGCTTTCTGCCAGGGGCTCCAGGTAGGACCATTCTCCCCAGCTGCGGTATAGAGCACACTTTTCACATCTGGCCCTGTCTGGACTGGTCCAAGGGCTACTGCATGAACTCTCTCTCGTTTAATTTGTTCAAAGGCTTGTTATTGCTCAGGGCCCCATTTGAAATCATGTTCATTCATGTTTCTAAAACCACTGAAAATGAGACAAAAAGGATGTTACCTATGTTATATTGGCAGGACCAAGCTGCCTGTCTCTGAGCTTTATTCTCCTGTCATTTATTTTGGTAAATTGCCAATTACACTTTGCAAAAATATGATACTGAAATTAGTCTTTCACCTTGTTTTGTCTTGCAGACTAAATGGAAACCTATTTCAAGGTCACTGCTTCAGGCCCTGCCAGACAATGATACCACCAGCCTTTATGTCATAGAGCATGAGTCAAAGGCTCATCTGAAGCTAGACCTCTTTACAGATGGTGGAGAAGACATCAAGTATGACACTTGTCAGTCAGAAGAACCTAACAATAACATAGACATAAGTCTAAGGCACAAATAAATCCCTGAGAAAGCAATTACAACTGAAAAAGAGGGAATAATTTCCATTACAGTACCACTATTGAGTGACTACACCAGTGTGGAGTTCAGCCAGAAAGCCCTGAGGAGTCTGACAGTGAAGCTGCCTATGAGAACTGCTCAACCTCATCTGGAAATTTAACTAAGCAATAAGCCAGCACAAACTGAGTATAAGAGTTTGTTTGCTCCCCAAGACTACCTCAAACAAAGCCAGGTAATATTTTTGCCACCTGGACCAACTTTGATGGGACAAGTCAATTTGAACTGAAGCATCTTCATAATTTCCCATACCATAAAATCAAGTTCCAAAACCTCTGATACTTAAATGGAGAAATTAGGACCATCTATGACAGTGAGCTTGTGACAACAGTTATTCTCTATTTCAATAAGCTTCCTTAGTGAAATAGATTGATTATATAATTAGATTAGCTATTTCACCACAGTCATTCTGTAGAAACTCCTACTGCCTTCACACAGGCAAAGCTTTCAGGGAACTGAAAAAACTTTTCAGGTATGAAAAACCTTCCAGTAAGGTACATCTTGCTAGTTGCTTAGTCTCAGGGCACTCAGGAAGCCATTTCAAGGCTTCTACTCTCAACACAATGTTGTTCCAGTCATCAGGAGAGTTCTCTAACCAGTGTGACCAGTTTAAGATCTGATGTTCAGGTCTGATAAGCTCTTCAGTAAAAATTCCAGCAAAAGTGTCTACCACTCCAAAGAAGCTCTCCAGTTGGTCAAAGCTGGACAGACAAAAAAGTGAGAGGCCTTGAATTTAAGAATGGAGAATGATGCTTATCCATCTATGTAAAGCACTTAATCTTAGATGAATAGTGCTGTGTAAGTGAAGATTATAAGTATTATTATTATTACTTAAGTTTTCCCTTGCATTAAAATAAGGCTATTTCTTCCTACACATGTCTATACAGACATAGAAATCCATTCATGTTCCATTATGAGATGTAGTTGCAGATACAATTTCACACTGTATGCAATGATGATATCTATCGAACAGACTTCAAGAGCTGAACAGATAGTTCAGTTAGTCATCCCCCCAAAGCATGCATAGAGGAGGTGTCATTGGAATAGGGGGCAAAAAGGGTCTTCCTTAGTATGCTCTCTATGTGACTCCATCATGTATCTATGATGCAAGGAGTCTGAACTGTCTTTCCAGCTTACAACAGGTTCTTAACCATGAACTCCGTAGGCATTAGTGGTTTGCAGTTATTTTAGAAGACCCAGTTTATTACCATCGTCTCTAGTTTATGGAACATTTTATCAACATTATATTGTAGAGAAAGAAATTGATCAGCTGTACCCTAAGCACTGGAGGCTCCTTAGATAGATAACTTTCTTTTAAAATTCTCTCATTAAAAGTGAATGATGAATCACATTCACACAAATATTTCAATGCATATTAAGCAGTATGAGTTATAGAATAGCTGTGCTATATAAAAAGCTCAAAGAATTTGCAAATCACCTTGCTTGACTGATTCAGTAAAGCCCCATAACAAACCCCATTTTATTCACTTTCCTTATTTATATTCACTGTCTCTTTATTTATATCTCTCTATGCCTGTTAGGACTGGCAGGGACCAACCTGTGGGTTTTGCATTGTTCTTTCTTAGCACTTAAAATGCATTGTTTTGCCACATGTAGAAAGTATAAAGTAAATAAGTAGAATCAAACCAATGGCTTGTGAGCAGTAGCAGTATATGAAGTGGCCTTCATACTTGAAACTCAAAAGACAGTTTGGGCTTTTGAAATGGTGAGTACTGCCTCCACAATAATAGCCATTGACTGACATCTTGCTGAAGAAAATCCATTCATCAGGCTAGGAGAATTTCACTAAAAGTATACATGAACCTATTTGTCTCAAATGGGATGGATGTATTCCACTTTCAGTTATAAAGCTCACAGTATATGTAATTCAGTACTTGTATAACCGCTGTAAATTGTACATTTGGAAGATATACATTAAAAATCCTGGTATGGAGATTAGATATAAATGAGGAACTCATCCCATCATGGATATAAATGAGGAACTCATCCCATCATGATGCATTCTTTGAGAGCAAAGAAAAAACATTTTACATGGAGAGAAATAGAAGAGTACATTTGCTAAATAGTTTCATCCAGCCAAAAAGGAGGCTTTAGTGGAATAACGTACCTATACTCAGGGGGATAGTTTAGGAGACACATAGTGCTCATGTCTTCAGATTAGGTGCAACTAATTTTTAAAAAGTGTGTGCATATATAGATGTATAATAGCTGCAGAAGGCTATCTCTACTAATACACATGCATGCTATTTTATGTGTTACAGTACCGTTCAAGTGGTTTCAGTTTTGTTGATGTGTGCTATGTTAAGAATGAAATTGCAAATATAAATGCCATAGTAGTTTTGAATTATTTAGTATTATTATTTTTTTAGTCAGCATAGCTCTCTAGATGATCACCGTTAGCATTAGTGAGAATTTTGACATTGTAAAAGCTTAGACAGTTAACTGTAGGCCTGGAGGCACATAAGCATAGTAATTTATAGCATGGGGTATTATACTGCAAGGTTACAGTATTTCATTATTTTACAGAGAAATTAACGTAATATTCAGTAATATTCAGTGTCCGTTATGGCCTGTCTATTGAGCAGTAGTGGAGGGTTTAAAAAGCCATCCAGCATCACAGTATAGGACAATAATGAACAATGAGGTAAAGATGGTGAACACAAAAGGTAAGTGAATTTGCCCTATATTCAAATAACAAAGGATAACAGTTGGCTGTATGTTACCATTTAAATGGTCAGGATATAACCATTTTCATAGAGCCTAGATAAAGTCTATAGCACATGATGCCTTTATACTCTTTATAGAGAAATATGAATAGAGATCTATAAAGAGCATAAAGGCAAAAATTATTATTTTGGAGCCTATATCAGTCTTCCAGATCATAGTTCTTAGGAACTTTACGAAAGGATGGTCGCAGTTTAAACCCAGCCGGCAACTAAGTACCAGGCAGCCGCTCACTCACCCCCCACCTTCAACCCTGTTGTGAAACTGAGTGTTCATGATCGATAAAGAATCACTGTCAGAAATATTAACAAAATATTAATTGGAATATGATGTGCACTTCCTATCTATTCCTCCTCCCATGTGCCAGTAGGGGTAACACTGAAATAAAGGACAGAAGCAGGTCTCTTAATAGTTACTAAGTAAAAAATCCTTTAGATATGCACATAATTCTGAGAACTTTGTTTAAACTTCTGGCATCTACTTACCTTTGAG
>NC_044301.2:30226497-30320831 GCF_004027225.2 Strigops habroptila | reverse complement strand
CCTCGATTTCCTTTTAAATTCCATTAGACATAAACTGTTGTCCAAGTCTGAGACTAGGACTAGATCCAACCACACCTAGGCTCCATCAGGAGTTTAGGAAGCAAGGGGTTTAGTCTGAACCCTGTGACTCAACGCAATTGTCTTCCACGGATTGCATTGTCCTTGCTGGACCAGAACCCCCAAACGATCCCCACTTGATAACTAGCAGAGTGGCATACTGGGCTGGTGGAATAGATATTTTGGAAAGAGGAGAACCTCTATTAATACCCATTAGATCCTGTCATGGTTTAAGACCAGCCAGTAACTCAGAACCACACAGCCGCTTGCTCACTCCCCCCCTTCTTCAACCAAGCCAAGTGCAAGGTCCTACACCTGGGTCAGGGCAATCCCAGGCACAGCTACAGGTTGGGCAGAGAAGAGATTCAGAGCAGCCCTGCAGAAAAGGACTTGGGGGTGTTGGTTGATGAGGAACTTAACATGAGCTGGCAGTGTGCGCTCACAGCCCAGAAAGCCAACCGTATCATCCTCGTGGCTCCCTATTCCGTCTTTTGTTTGCGACATACCTATAGAAGCCCTTCCTGTTATCTTTCACATCCCTTGCCAGACTTCTAACTGGGCCTTAGCTTTCCTGACTCGATCCCTAGCTTCCCAGACAGTGTCCCTGTATTCTTCCCAGGCCACCTGTCCTCACTTCCACCTTTTATAAGCTTCTTTTTGCCCCTCTATGTTTCCTCAGCAGTTCCTTATCCATCCATGGAGGCCTTCTGGCCTTCCTGCCCCATTTCCTTCTAGTCGGGACACAACACTCCTGAGCTTGGAGCAGGTGATCCTTGAATATCAACCAGCAGTCTTGGGCCCCCCTGCCCTCTAGGGCTTTATCCCATGGAACTTTACTGAGCAGGTTCCTGAAGAGGCCAAAGTCTGCTCTCTTGAAGTCCAGGACAGTGAGTTTGCTGCATGCCCTTCTCGCTGTCCTGAGGATCTCGAACTCCACCATCTCATGAATGCTACAGCCAAGGCTGCCTTGGAGCAGCACATTCGCCACCAAGCCCCTCCCTGTTGGTGAGCACGAGGTCAAGCATGGCACCTCTCCTTGTTGGCTCCTCTATTACTTGCAAGAGGAAGTTGTCTTCCACACAATCGAGGAACCTCCTGGATTGCTTGCGCTGGGCCGTGCCATCCCTCCAACAGATATCGGGGTGGTTGAAGTCCCCCATGAGGACAAGGGCCTGCGAGCATGAGGCTGCTCCTATCTGTCTATAGAGAGCTTCATCCAGAGTCCTCCTGATTGGGCGGCCTGTAACAGATCTCCACAGTAATGTCCCCCATTGCAGTTCTCCCTTTGACCCTGACCCACAAGCTCTCTGTTGGCTCGTCACCCGTCCCCAGGCAGAGTTCCATACTCTCCAGCTTATCATTGACATAAATAGCTACACCCCCTCCCCTTCTGCCTGGCCTGTCTTTCCTAAAGAGCCTATAACCTTCCATTCCAACATTCTAGTCATAGGAACCATTGCACCATGTTTCTGTAATTCCAACAATGTCATATCCCCATAGACGTGTACACGTGTCTAATTCCTCTTGTTTATTCCCCATACTATGAGCATTTGTATAGCAGCATCTGAGCCTAGCTCACAATAAAGCCGACTCATTGGCTGGAGCGGCTGAAGTAGCTCTGCATGGCTCCAAGCATTTATTACAGGTGCTGGCAACTGACTGGGAGCGTTGGGATGGATTGATGCCCCCCTCCCCCAACACATCTAGTTTAAAGCTGCCTTGACCAGCCTGGCAAGTCTACCAAAGCAGTTCTTCCCTTTCTTTGTCAGACCGGCTTCACCAGCCTCCAGTAGACCTGGCCTCCTAGATTAATTCACATACAATATAACAACGTGCTGCATATGGACTTAGACATGTGCTAAGTCAGCTCGTAATGCTGCTATCTTTAACTATTAATTTTCAAAGGCATGTTTCTTAGCTAACTGTATACAACCCTTTACATATTCCATAACTGCTGCATAATAGAGCTATGTAATTTCATTACACGGGGTTAATCTCAGATGAAATATGATACAAGAATTCTAATTTCTCCCAAAGGAGAAACTTAGCTTTTCAAAGATATTATAAACAATACATGCATATTTTCATTTCTATCCACATTTCAAATCAAAGCAGCTGCCTGAAGACCAGCTCAACTAAAAGTATATAACAGCAGAAACTTCCCTCTAAAATACTTAATTTTATTAGTGAAATGGTACCAAAGATAACAAGTATACAAAGAACCTCTTTGCTCTATGCTACTTACACATCATAAATGACAAGCTGTTGTTGTGAGACATAATCCTTCACAGTCTTTCTATAAGCATACGGATTTGTCATTCTTCTATCAGAATAAGCTGTTTACCAGTCAACAGCATGTGGCTTAAGCATCACAAAAATGACTGTTTATACTTTACATGGTAAAGCATTTTCTAGTCTTAAATGTACACAGTGGCAAGAACATAAAATTGTATTGAAAAAAAGAAAAAGAAGAGTGATTAAGCAGCTTCACAATCAAATTGTGTTTCATTACCTTAGGAATTGGGCAAATTTTTCATTCCCTGTAATAAGCTTTTTTTTTTAAGAATTAACTATACAAAGGAAAAGAAACAAATTGAAAGTGAATAGCTAATATGCTATTCAGGTGGGGTTTTTTTTTTAACTGAAAAATAATTCTTTCCATGAGGTAAGGCAATTAAGTAATTTAACTGTATTAAGTAGTATAAAAATAATCTACTTGATTTTAAGTATAAATTTTAAAGTTAAGAAATCTCACAATGATGAAACCGATTAAATTAGTTTGGAGAACAGAAGCCGTGTTTTACCTTGACAAAAATGCTTTCTCTTTAAGGAATGAAAAAAGAATCTCTACTATATAACTCCTGTGTAAATTAGAACTTTTTTCCCCAAATTATTTATCCCCTCATCTTTGCATACAACTCCTTTTATATCACCCAACAGGTATCAGAAATTATGATGGAGAGGTAAAAATTAAGGTCATCCAAACATAGATTAAATGTCTTAAGGGCTGTCCTTGATGCAGGTGATCAGAAAATGTTTTGTATTCAGCTACTACTTTTGTACAGTGGTGGTCCCCAAAAATGCATCTTTGCTTTCACCTATAAATCTCTTCTAAAAATAAAAGTAAAAATGGAGCTTCAGTATTTAACAAGTGAATCAAACAATCATTCTGAGAAATAACTTGCATTCTTGTCTACAGTATAGTGGTGTCAAAAGAGCAGCAGAGTTCATGTAAGATTTAGCTGAAAATGAGTAATAGCACATATACATTTCTAGAAAATGCCACATTATTTTAAGAAGGCACTAAAGCTTCTGCTTGTGCTCCCATATTTTTTTAAAAAGAAATGAGAAAAAAATTATTTTCATAATGACACTTGTACTATTTTCAGCTGAACAGACACACTGCAGTACAGCTCAAAACAAAGCTGTAAGTTCTAATAATATCATACAGACATGCTCACTTCTGGAAGGACAAAAATAAACAACAAAACAACCCCAAAATAACCCAGTAAGCTAGCCTATTATCTATAACATGGTGATGTTTCTTCTACAAACAGAAAAGTAGCATGCATTGTTCAAAAGAAATATTCATTTTAAGGATATTAATAAGAAATTGTTTTAAATAAAACCCAAGAACTTCAAGCAGCGAGCACATGGAAAACAAACTAGTCAGTGGGCATTTAACATAAAAGAACTGTAAAACTATGCTTATGTTTAAAACCCCTTTTTCTATAGTTTTAATTTACAACAAAAGAAAGCATATATATTTATGCACCATTTCCAAGCACGAACAGTACACATTGAAAACTTTGTGGATTTTTTTTAACCCACGAAGTAAAACAATACAAAACTCATCAACAAGCAGTATATTAAACAACCTTCAATGCATATCCAGCTTTTTTTGATAGTACAGGTTTACATCTTTCAGTTTCTACTTATTTGTAACAGCTTATGGCAAAACTTAACACAAATAATTTTACGGATAAGTACAGCCATCATGGAAATGCATGGATTTTCAGAGATTAATAGTTCTGATGGTATTTGTCCTTTCAGCAAGAAATTGACAAAGCTATCACAAGAATTGGAAGAGCTACTAGCACTGTCACCATGTTCAGGTTGATTACTTTGACATTTTCTTCCTCATTCTGGGAAATTAAAAGGTTTGGATTTCATTTCTTGGTTGAGTCAGAGGTCCATTCTTTGCTTTGAACCTCTTCCATTTTAATTGACAGGTTTTCATCATTTGGTTGACAGTTCCCATTCTGTTGTAGTTTGGCTTCATCTGTCCTTTGTGTATCTCTATTGCCTACTTCCTTGTCAGTTTCTGAATTCAGATCCTCTTTAGTGTGATCTTTGTCCTACCAAAGATAAAATTATTAAAAAAAGAAAATAAAAAAACCCCCACATACTCTTAGCATTACAGGATATGACTTCTAACCACATCTTAGTATTTTGATTGCCTCAATTTTTACACGCCTATCTATCTTGTCTCAGCAATTTTCAGAACACAGGTGTCAGCTCAAAAAAAAAACCAAAAAAAAAAAAAAAAAAAAAAAAAAAAAAGAAAAAAGCAATTGGCTGAAGTTAGGCAGTCATAACAACCTGTCACCCAAGAAATCACTGCCATAGTCATTTGTCTTAAAGATCAATATTCAGGTAAAACAGAACAAGCAGCATCATGGGACCTATGAGAAACAGTTTCAGAAATTAAGACTACACCATATTTTTTAAATAAAAAACTATTACTTTTTTTTCCATATTTTTTGTCAGGTAACTGAGTTCTTGGGTAAGACAATTACTTAAGCGTGTGGAAAGAGTCACCTAAATCAGCTGTTTTAAAACACTTGAATAATTCTGAGTACCAGAAACTAATCTTTAAAGGCATGCTGCTTTTCAAATTATAAGATTAAACAATTTGAAGATGTTTCTTTTCTTAATCACATCTCCTATTTTGCAATAGAAAAATTCCATACTACTCTTCCTCAATTCTTCAACTTTACTCCTGCAGATTCCAATATTCCAATATACAGCCCAAGACCAAAGCAACCAGGGAGATGCTGAATTGCAGAGTCAAAGTTTGTAAAAAGTCTTTCCAGCTTGAAAGCCTGTGCTGGTTTTGGCTGGGATAGAGTTAATTTTCTTCACAGTAGCTATTATGGGGCTATGTTTTGGATATGTGGTGAAAACAGTGGTGATAACACAGGATGTTTTAGTTACTGCTGAGCAGTGCTTACACAGAGCCAAGGCCTTTTCTGGTTCTCACCCCACTCCACCAGCGAGGAAGCTGGGGGTGGACAAGGAGTTGGGAGGGGACACAGCTGAGACAGCTGACCCCAAGTGACCTTCCATACCATATGATGTCACGCTGTCATGGTTTAAGCCCAGATGGTAACTCAAAACCACGCAGCCGCTCGCTCACTCCCCCCTCTTCTTCCTCCCCTGCTCCCGGAGGGATGGGGAGGAGAATCGAAAGAATGTAACTCCCACGGGTTGAGATAAGAACAGTCCAGTAACTAAGGTATCATACAAAACTACTACTAGTACCACCAATAATAATAATGATCAGCAATAAAAGCTGGGGGAAGGAAGAGGGAAAGGGGAACGTTCAGAGCAATGGCATTTGCCTTCCCAAGTAACCATTATGCGTGAGGAAGCCCTGCTTTCCTGGAGATGGTGGAACACTTGCCTGACCACGGGAAGTGGTGAATGAATTCCTTGTTTTACTTTCCTTGCATGTGCAGCTTTTGCCTTACCTATTAAAATGTTTTTATCTCAACCCACGATTTTTCTCACTTTTACCCTTCTGATTCTCTCCCCCATCCCATCAGGGGGAAAGGAAATGAGCGAGTGACTGTGCGGGGCTTAGCTGCCAGCTGGGCTTAAACCACAACACTCCTTTTTAGCACCCACTGTGGGGCTCGAAGGGTTCAAGATAACAACAGATTTAAATGAAATGTGCCAGATGGAATTTACAGCTGTTATTGCTATTTAGCTATTAACTGGCAGGCTTCTGTGCTTGCCCATGGGGTTTGCTTGCTTTACTGTATATTAGAGGCTAGTGCTCGTTATTGGCTACTTTTTGCTTTTGCTGCTTGCTGTACTGCTTATTATAGAACCATCATAGAATCACAGACTGGTTTGGGTTGGAAAGGACCTTAAAGCTCATCTAGTTCCAACCCCCTGCCACAGGCAGGGACACCTTCCACTAGACCGAGCCCCATCCAACCTGGCCTTGAACACTGCCAGGAATGGGGCAGCCACAGCTTCTCTGGGCAACCGGTGCCAGTGCCTCACCACCCTCACAGGGAAGAACTTCCTAAGATCTACTCTAAATCTCCCCTCTGTTGGTTTAAAGCCAGTCCCCCTTGTCCTGTCCCTACAGGTGCTTGTCAAAAGCCCCTCTTCAGGTTTCTTGTCAGCCCCTTTAGACACAGGAAAGCTGCTCTAAAGTCTCCCCGTAGCCTTCTCTTATTGAGGCTGAACAAGCCCAGCTCTCTCAGCCTGTCTTCATAGAAGAGGTGCTCCATCTGTCTGATCATCTTTGTGGCTACCCTTTGGACTTGCTCCAACAGCTCCATGTCCTTCTTATGTTGGGGGCCCAGGAGCTGGACGCATGTCCTGGGTTCAGCCGTAGCAGTTATTTTTCTCCTTCTTAGTAGCTGGTGCAGTGCTGTGGTTTTGACTTTCAGCCTGGGAACAACGCTGATAACACCGATGTGTTTAGTTGTTGCTAAGTAATGTTTACTCCCACCAAGAACTTTCTCAGTCTCATGCTCTGCCAGGGAGGAGGGGAAGCCGGGAGGAAGCAGAGACAGGACACCCAACCCAAACTGGCCAAAGGGGTATTCCATACCATAGCACATCATGCCCAGTACAGAAACTGGGGGGAGTTACCCGGAAGGCCCAGGTCGCTGCTCGGGTCGGGCTGGGTATCGGTCGGCAGGTGGTGAGCAATTGTATTCTCTCCCCTTGTTATTTCCCTTATCATTATTATTATTATTGGTGGTAGCAGTAGTGGTTTTGTATTATACCTTAGTTACTGGACTGTTCTTATCTCAACCCGTGGGAGTTACATTCTTTTGATTCTCCTCCCCATCCCTCCGGGAGCGGGGGGAGGAAGAAGGGGGGGAGTGAGCGAGCAGCTGCGTGGTTCTGAGTTACCGGCTGGGCCTGAACCACAACAACGCAGTACTCCAAATGGGGTCTCACGAGAGCGGAGTACAGGGGAAGAATCCCCCCCCTCGACCTGCTGGTCATGCTGCTGGTGAAGCAGCCCAGCACAGGGTTGGCTTTCTGGGCTGCAAGTGCACACTGCCGGCTCATGTTAAGTTTCTCATCGACCAACACCCCCAAGTCCTTCTCCTCAGGGCTGCTCTCTCCAGTCTCTGCCCAGACTGTAGTTGTGCTTGGGATTGCCCCGACCCACATGTAGGACCTTATATTTGGCCTTGCTGAACTTCATGAGGTTTGCGCTGGCCCACCTCTCCAGCCTGTCAAGGCCCCTCTGGATCCCATCCCTTCCCTCCAGTGTGTCAACCACACCACACAGCTTGGTGTCGTCAGTAAACTTGCTGAGGGTGCCCTTGATCCCACCGTCCATGTCACCAACAAAGATGATGAAAAGGATCGGTCCCAATACTGACCCCTGAGGAACACCACTAGTCACCGATTGCCACTTGAACATCGAGTTGTTGACCACAACACTCTGAGTGCAGCCACCCAGCCAATTCCTAATTGACCGAGTGGTCCATCCATCAAATCCATGCCTCTCTATTTTAGAGACAAGGATGTCATGTAGGACAGTGTCAAATGCCTTGCACAAGTCCAGGTAGATGATGTCAGTTGCTCTTCCCTTATCCACCAATGCCGTTGCCCCATCATGGAAGACCACCAAATTTGTCAGGCACAACTTGCCCTTAGTGAAGCCATGCTGGCTCTCACCAACCACCCTCTTGTTGTTCATGTGCCTTAGCACAGTTTCCAGGAGGATCTGCTCCATGATCTTGTTCGGCTCCAAGGTGAGACTGACTGGTCTGTAATTCCCCAGGTCTTCCTTTTTTCCCCTTTAAAAAATGGGGGTTATATTTCCCCTTTTCCAGTCAGCAGGAACTTCACCAGGCTGCCACGATTTTTCAAATATGATGGATAATGGCTTGGTAAATTCATCCGCCAGTTCCCTCACCCACAGATGCATCTCGTCAGGTCACATAGACTTGTGCACCTTCAGATTCCTTAGATGATCTTGAACCCAATCTTCTACAGCAGGCTGTTCTTCATTCTCCCAGTCCCTGCCTTTGCCTTCTGCAACTTGGGCAGCGTGGCTGGAGCTCTTGCCATTGAAGACCGAGGCAAAAAAGGCATTGAATACCTTGGCCTTCTCCATGTTGCAAAAACATAAAGCAAAACCCATACATGCAAGTAAAGCAAAACAAGGAATTAATTCATCACTTTCTATTTGCAGGCAGGAGTTCAGCCATCTCCAGGAAAGCAGGACTCCATCACACATAAACGGTTACTTGGGAAGACCAAACAACTGATGTCATCTACCTGGACTTCTGCAAGGCATTTGACACTCTTCCACATGGCATCCTCATCTCTAAACTGGAGAGGGATGGATTTGATGGATGGACCACTCGGTGGATAAGGAATCGGTTGGACGGTCGCACTCAAAGACTTGGGGTCGATGGCTTGATATCCAAGTGGTGATCAGTGACAAGTGGTGTTCTCCCTCTACTCCGCTCAGGCTGCCCAGAGAAGTGGTGAATGCTCCATCCCTGGCAGCGTTCAAGGCCAGGCAGGACAGTGCCTTGAGCAAAATGGTCTACTGTGTAGTGTCCCTGTCCATGGCAGGGGGGTTGGAACTAGGTGATCTTAAGGTCCTTTCCAACCCTTACTATTCTATGATTCTATGATTTTCTGTTGTGTTGTGTTCTGTGGCGTTCTCCCCCCTACTCCGCTCTGGTGCAACCCCCCCTGGAGTACTGTGTCAGCTCTGGTGGCCCCAACACGAGAGGGATGTGGACCCGCTTCAGCGAGTCCAGAGGAGGCTACGGAGATGCTCAGAGGGCTGGAGCATCTCTGCTATGGAGACAGGCTGAGAGTTGGGTTTGTTCAGCCTGGAGAACAGAAGGCTCTGGGGAGACCTTAGAGCAGCTTCCAGCGCCTAAAGGGGCCAACAAGCAAGCTGAAGTGGGGCTTTTTACAAGCACCTGTAGGGATAGGACAAGGGGCAATGGCTTTAAACTGACAGAAGGGAGATTTAGAGCAGATCTTAGGAAGATGTTCTTCCCTGTGAGGGTGGTGAGGCACTGGCACAGGTTGCCTAGAGAACCTGTGGCTGCCCCATCCCTGGCAGTGTTCAAGGCCACATTGGACAGGGCTTGAAGCAACCTGGTCTAGTGGAAGGTGTCCCTGCCCATGGCAGGGGGTTGGAACTAGATGAGCTTTAAGGTCCCTTCCAACCCAAACCATTCCATGATTCTATGATTTAACCTATTTACTTTACCTATTAACTGTCTTCATCTCAACCCATGCATTTTCTCACTTTTACTCTTCCAATTCTCTCTTCCATCCCATTGGGGGGGGGAAGCGAGCAAGTGGCTGTGTGGTACTTAGTTGCCAGTTGGGGTTAAACCACAACACAGCTGAACTAACCCTGAACTCTGCTACTTAGTTACACAATCTGCTTTCTGCCTGCTCATACAGATAGGCAGCCAGCCAACTCCTAACATATGGCACAGAACAGAGAGTGAGACCAAAACAAAGTGTTTCTGTAACCTATTCACACAAGCTCCAGTAAAGTTCAAACACACAGACTTCAAACTGGCCTACTAACATCAACTGAAGAATCACTTCCATGTCTCTGACTGGCAAAACCTAAACTCAAGCAGGAATAATTTGTTAAGGAAAATAGGGGAAAAAGAAGGGTGAAGAAAGAAAAAGGGAGGGAATTCCAATAATCATTCCACTTGCAGCACTCCACTCAGCTTATCACTTGGTCACACAGCTTACCTTCAAAGTAGTGGTGTTTTTGTCAGATTTTTCCTTTCCTTCTTTACTGCTTTTTTCCTTGGAGGTGGAGCGTTCCCTTTCTCTTCTTTCATTATTTGTATCCTTTTCTCTTTTTTTTTCTTTCCTGTTTCTGTTTAAGAAAATTTTACTCAAATCAGAAATTGATCCAACAGCAACAAGTGTATTACCAATGCAGAAAGGTTCAGTCACCTTCAAACCATTTAACTGCAAACTAAACTCATACAAATAAAAACAACCCACAAACAAAAAACCCAAACCACATACAAAACCCCCTTCATAAAGAAAACAGAAGAGAGCTAAAGAATGCATGTGTTCAGTATATATGGTATTTGCAAAGAGAAAATCAAATTAATCTGTACCCAATGAAAGGCTTTTATTGATTTGAAGCAAATTTACATCGCTAACAGATTTAAAACTCTCCAGTTGAACGCATACCGAAGATCAAATCCATGAAGGGCTTTTTTGTTTTATTTTAAATTAGAACCGAATCATACTGACCAATTTAAATTATTGGAGATGGTTAGTGAAAAGGCAGTAAACCGATAAAAATAATTCCCAAATTGTTTTCAATATATGTATCTGCATCCACCTTTGAGTGTTCTGTTTATTGAAAACCAGACCTATTCCTCCAAAAAGAAAATTATTATTGAAGAGATTTATTAAAGACCTTCCTGAATAACAAAAAAAAAAAAAAAAAAAAGCCAGAAAAACCACAAATTGAGTTAGCTCCTTTCATAACACTGATCTCCAGGTCACATTTCAATTTAATAAAAATACTGTAACTTTTTCCTTTGTCGTGGTTTAAGCCCAGCCGGTAACTCAGAACCACGCAGCCACTTACTCCCTCCCCCCCTCCTGGAGGGGTGGGGAGGAGAATCGAAAAAATGTAACTCCCACGAGTTAAGAACAGTCCAGTAACTAAAGTATAATACAAAACCACTACTACTACCACCAATAATAAGAAGGGAAATAACAAGGGGAGAGAATATAAAACTAAAAGGGGAAAGGGAAAAAACCAATAAACACAAGTGATGCACAATACAATTGCTCACCACCCGCTGACCGATACCCAGCCCGACCCAAGCAGCGATCTGGCCTTCCGGGTAACTCCCCCCAATTTATATACTGGGCATGATGTGCTCTGGTATGGAATACCCCTTTGGCTACTTTGGGTCAGGTGTCCTGTCTCTGCTTCCTCCCAGCTTCCTGTGCCCCTCCTCAGTGGCAGAGCATGAGAGACTGAAAAGTCCTTGATCGGTGTAAGCATTACTTAGCAACAACTAAAACATTGGTGTGTTATCAGCATCGTTTCAGACTAAAGCCAAAAACACAGCACTGCACCAGCTACTAAGAAGAAGAAGAACCGTTACAGCTGAACTCAGGACATCCTCCTTTACTGCTCATTAACTTTTATGTTTACATCAAACTGACCTTCTTGGAGAAGGAGTTTGTGAAGACTTTGTTTTTCTTGTTTTAGGAGACTTGGAGGAACTTCTACTCTTCCATTTATGCCTTTCACTGGAGGACCAAGAAATTCAAGATCACCAAAGAAAAATAATAAACTCAGGAACTGCATGAAAACAGAAAGCTTTTAAAATGATCTGACACAGCTAAGTAAATATCCCTGAATTTAACATTATATATCACCAATAATATATGAACTGCACAAATTAAAAAAAAAAAACCAAAAACCAAAAAACCCCATATGTTTCAGTTTGATAGGAAATGGGAGAATGGGAGGGGCAAGTAGGGAAAAAAAAAAAAAGTTGTCCCCTTTCAGATTGTAGTTTTATGCTTATCCTCACGTGCTTGTACTTATACCTGATAACAAAGGAAACACACTGAATTCACTAATCCTGTATTAAGAGTTTCTCCAGTCAGTAAAAGAATCCATTTGAATGAAAAGCCCCATTATGACAAAAGGCATAACTTGAGCAATACAAACTTCAAAATTTAACATTACAAGCTTAAGATCATTAGAATTTCAGTTCAGCATGACTGAAGTTTAATTCCTGAATACTTGAGCTACCATTCCTATTGGTTTAGAAGCAAACAGTGCAAAATTAAGCTCAAGCTGTTGTCAAAATCAAAATGAATGTTAATATCTATTATTTTCCTAGCAGTCCATGCTCAGCAAACCTATGTATCATTCTATAATGCACTGAAGAGCTCTTAGTATTTTACAAAACAGCTGTTTTACACAGATGTATGGAATTTGCTGAAGTTGCTGTTATAGAGTCTGATCTCAAATAGAATAGAACAGAACAGTAAATAACTGGTTGCAAACATACTGAGGCACATGTTAAATTAGGAACCAGGTCTTCTACCAAGGCTCTTATATAAAGCTACACATTACTGTATTGGGTATGCATGGCAAGGTTTTAGTAGCAGGGGGGAGGCACAGGGGTGGCTTCTGTGAGAAGCTGCTATAAGCTTCCCCTATATCTGATAGAGCCAGTTGCAGCCAGCTCCAAGACGGAGATGCCGCTGGCCAAGGCTGAGCCCATCAGTGACAGTGGTAGCACCTCTGGGATACCATATTTAAGAAGGGGGAAAATTGCAGCAGGACAGAGGAGTGAGAATATGTGAGAGCAACAACTCTGCAGACACCAAGGTCAGTGCAGAAGGAGGGGAGGAGGTGCTCCAGGCACCAGAGCAAAGGTTTCCCTGCAACCCATGATAAGGCAGGTTGTGCCCCTGCAGCCCATGGAGTTCCACGGTGAAGATATCCCTCTGCAGCCCATGGAGGACCCCACATCGGAGCATGGGGATGTGCCCTGAAGGAGGCTGTGACCTCACAGAGAGCCCATGCCAGAGCAGAAAGATTTGCCCAAAGGAGGCTGCAACCCTATGGGAAGCCTGTGCTGGAGCAGGCTTTCAGGAGGACCTGTGGCCCCGTGGAGAGAGAAGCCTATGCTGGAGCAGGTTTGCTGGCAGGACTTGTGACCCCATGGGGGACCCATGCTGGAGCAGTCTGTTCCTGAAGGACTGCGCCTGTGGAAAGGACCCACACTGGAGCAATCTGTGGAGGACTGTCTCCTGTGGGAGGGACCCCACACTGGAGCAGGGGAAGAGTGTGAGGAGGACAGAGCAGCAGAGACGTGTGATGAACTGACTGCAACCCCTGTTCCTCATCCCCCTCCACTGCCTGGGGGGAGGAAGCAGAGAAAATCCAGAGTGAAGGTGAGTCTGGGAAGAAGAGAAGGGTGGGGGGAAGGTGTTTTAGGATTTAGCTCATTACCCTGCTGATTTGATTGGCAATAAATTAAACTAATTTCCCCAAGTCGAGTCTGAAATAATGTTAACAATGTATTAAAATAGGAAGCCTCATATGCTTAATGAAGCCACAGTATTTTGTCTGTAAACCTCCAAAACAACATGGACATTTCATATAACCCAAACAATGTTCAGAAACCATTACAGCCTTTCCTGCATTATATGAACCATGAACTCCTGAATTTTGAGGGCTATGGAAATTTTGCTTTCATTCAGGGAAGTGATTATAATACGTAGAACTTTGCCCAATTCATCCAGCATTTCATTGTCTCAAAGTAACAGATAAAATTTGATATCTAAATTTGACACATGATGCAGAGGCATTCAGAAAGTACTTTTTCCACCAAAGCTTCTGAACTTAAGTTAGCTGCAACGCTTTTAGAATATCATAGAATTATACAATGGTTAGGGTTGGAAAGGACCTTAAAATCATCTAGTTCCAACCCCCCTGCCATGGACAGGGACACCTCACACTAGAACGGGTTGCTCAAGGCCATGTCCAACCTGGCCTTGAACACCACCAGGGATGGAGCATTCACAACTTCCTTGGGCAACCTGTTCCAGTGCCTCACCACCCTCACAGTAAAGAACTTCTTCCTTTATATCCAGCCTAAATCTCCTCTGTTGAAATTTAAACCCATTCCCCCTTGTCATCTCTCTACAGTCCCTGATGAAGAGTCCCTCTCAGGCATCCTTGTAGGCCCCCTTCAGATACTGGAAGGCTGCTATGAGGTCTCCACGCAGCTTTGTCTTCTCCAGGCTGAACAGCCCCAATTTTCTTAGCCTGTCTTTGTATGGGAGGTGCTCCAGCCCCCTCATCATCCTCGTGGCCCTCCTCTGGACTTGCTCCAACAGCTCCATGTCCTTCTTACGTTGAGGACACCAGAAGTGTACACAGTACTCCAAGTGGGGCCTCATGAGAACAGAGTAGAGAGGCAGGATCACCTCCTTCGACCTGCTGGTCACGCTTCTTTTGATGCAGCCCAGGATACGGTTGGCTTTCTGGGCTGTGAGCACACACTGCCGGCTCATGTTAAGTTTCTCATCAACCAACACCCCCAAGTCCTTCTCTGCAGGGCTGCTCTGAATCTCTTCTCTGCCCAACCTGTAGCTGTGCCTGGGATTGCCCTGACCCAGGTGTAAGACCTTGCATTTTGCTTTGTTATGCCTGAATTAGTCCACTTACAGAGCTTATAATCAATACCACAGTCTCCTTTTGCTGTACTGAATTTACCCAGACTTCCACCCAGTTTACCCTCCCTCAGAAGCAAAAACAACAGCTAGAATTAACCTTGACTGCTTTCCTGTTTACTATCAGTATGGTTAAGGAATGTTTATTTTTACTTGTACCTGGCCACCTTACCAGCTAAGCAAGGTATCCTTATCTTCCAAGTGAGATACATTCACTTCCCAAATGGCTAGCCAGCCAAATGACATGCTTGCTTCCTACTGCTCAGCCATCCAGCCAAGAAAATTCATTGCTCACCATCCTTAAGGTGGCCAAGTGGCAAATACTACCAACCCGACTGTTTGTAAACCCAACAAATTGCTTTACTGAACAACACCGTACAGTATGTAACCAACCAAGGAGCTATGTAACAGTGAGTCAAACATTCATCAGGACAAAGATTATGTTTGATGTCCCTCTATCATAACTTTTGGATGGCTCCAACACAGAGAAATGGCATAAGAACCACCTACTTACTGTCCTCAAGGACTATACTATAGTTATGTGAAAGGCAAGCACCAGCTGCCCAGCAAGAAATTGTTTTCTATCAAGCATCATACAAAGATATTTGTAATAGATTTTACTTTATAGGGAAATCTACAAAACAGAAAGAATACAAATTGAATTAGTAATTGACATGGTGATATCGATACATAAACATTAGGATGTACATTTTTCATGATGTGTCACTGTCCTGACAAGTCCAAAAAAGCATGAAAAAAAAATCTAAACAAACCTGCTGGAGCTACGAGATCTTCTTGAAGAGCTATAGCTTCTTGGGGGTGTTCTGGATCTCTTATCCCTCTTCTTTTTATCATCTCTCTCTTTTTCTCTTTTGTGTTCCTTCTTCTCTTTATCCTCATCTTTTTCCTTTTCTTTGTCTCTGTCATTCTCTTTGTCCCCTCTGTCCTTGTCTCCCTCCTTGTCCTTAATCTTCTCTCTGTCCTTCTCCCCCTCTTCATCAACATCATCTTTTTCCTTGTTCTGGTCTACCTCTTCCCTGTCTTTTTCCTTCTTATCTTTGTCCTTTTCCCTTTCTCTATCCCTATCCTTGTCTCTGACTCTCTCTCGGTCTTTGTTTTCTTCCTTCTCTCTCTCCCGGTCCTTCTCCTTGTCCTTATCCCTGTTTCTCTCTTTATTTCGCTCTCTTTCCCATTCTTTGTCCTGGTTTCTCTCCTTCTCTTTGTCTCGGTCTCTCTCTTTCTCCTTTTCTTTGGCTTTTTCTTTTTCCTTGACCTTTTCTTTGTCTCTTCTCTTGTCCCTGTGAAAAGTCAAACATAAATCCATTAATTCATCTTTGAACTTTCCAATAAAAATTGCAACTAACTCTTTAGCATACATTAATCGTTCAAGAAAAAATGTGTTTCTGTTGATAAAAAAAAAGTAATTATTCAAAATTTTAATTTTCCACCATTGTTCACCACGAGGGATAGGCTATATATCTAGGCTATATAGCTAGTGGGAGGTGTCCCTGCCCATGGCAGGGGGGTTGGAATGAATTAGATGATCTTAAGGTCCTTTCCAACCCTAATCATTCTATGATTCTATTCTCTAAATATCGTTAAACTGCTTGGAAGTTCAACATCAATTAACATAACAGATATATGCGTTTTTGCATACAGCAGTGTATGGTTATTATGAAATAGCCAAAGGCAAAAATAAAAGTTCATGCACAAAAACTTTATACATGTTCTCAGAATGCAGGATCAAGTTCAGCCTGAATCCAATCTATATCTGTTGAGAAGGTTGAAGCAGCAGCATCCACTTTTTTGTGCATTGCAGAGGCTACACAGAACATACATAATCCATTGGTTAAAGTCCAACAATTAAAGTTACATATTTTTGATCAGCTTGCATGTTGGCATAAAATGTAGACTAGACTTTAGTATCAAAGTTTAAGTACCTTAGTTTTGTGGTTTAACCCCCCCTAGGCACCATATGAGTTACTATGAAGAAAATTAACTATATTCCCAGCCAATACCAGTACACTCGGCATAAAAATTTACTTTCCATTATTTCGTCCCACAAACAAAGCCGAGGGACAGGCTAAAGCATTTAGAAATTCCATCCTTTGCCATCACCCAAAATGATTGTTAGTTTTTTTTTTTTAAATTATTATTATTCGAAAACATTGTACTGTGTGCTAAGAACAACAGTATCATTTCTTAGGAATGGAACTCACCGAGAATGACTTCTTGATTTCCACCTTTCCCTAGATCTAGACCGTTTTTTCAGGGGGCTTCTGGATCTAAGTCTGTCCTTGTGTCTTGAGAGTGATCTGTTGCCAGATCTACTTCTATATGAACAACAAGAGAAGAAAAAAACTTTTATATTGAAACTTCATAAAAATTAGGTCAACCAAGGGGAAAAAAACCCAATCTCCATATAAATCTTATCTCACTACATAAAATTATATAGAGTTACACCTCAGTAATATACTGCCTACCAACATTTTTGTAAATATGGATATTTTAAGCTTCACCAGGTGCACATTCTCTCCATTGAAACAATGCACCATTTAAGTAATACTAATGTTTCATAATAACTTCCATAAATATTCTGGAAAATACAAATTCATATCATATTAGGATAACTGTCCTTAGTAAATCTAGTGCATAAAAGCTACTAGACAATTTCTAGCAGCTGTAAAAATTAGTTACATTTTTCTTCTTTTCCAGGCCCAGTCACTTATTGCAGTCTTGGTTAATGAAGAAAGATGGCGTTAATTGGCCTCTTTGTTCTCCAGCCTTACAATTTAATTCAACTTAAAAAAAAAAAAACCCTAACAAAACCAACAAAAAACAAAAAAAACCCACCAAAACCAAAACAAACCAAACAAAAAAACAAACAAAAAAACAACATAAGAACCCCACAATCTGTGGTTCAGCATTTAGTCAAGTTACCTTTTCAGCTGAAAGGATATGTTAGCATGGATTTGAATTATTACAGTTCTCAAGAAAAGGAATGAGCATTTACTACATGATAAATAAGGAATGCGAATAATGTGCATATACTCCAATAGAAAACCAATTAAAGTCTTCTGATAGACATATATAGTCTCAGATTTGATGAAGAAAACAAGACTTAAAAATTACTACACTCTTTCCCAAAATATTCCCTATATTTGGAAGTTCCCTAAGAAAAGAAAATTAAAAAGCTGAATTTCAACATTAAGCTTCAAAAGAACACATTATTGGATACTTTGCCTGAGAGGTTAAGGTATGATGAAGTTAAACTTACTAAAGACAGAAATTCAAGTTTATTACTCAATAAATCCTGAAGAACAGGGAGATATACAAAAAAATACCAGCTCCACTGGTCTTCTGCAGCTCAAGACACAGAGAGGCAATAATTTTTTACCCACAGCTTTGCTCTATGTATCAGTGTAGAAATACAAACTAATTACAGGGGAAATTAATTACAGTTTAGTCTAAATAAGACCTTGAATAGATTTTATATCATAGAGATGAAAGCAATTTAGGGGTTTTATAAAACACTAAAACAGGAAAGTGGTAAGGACAGTTTATTCTTAAGGATGAAGTTGCCTCAACAGATCGGACTGGCCTTTTTTCAGCTTGTTCTCAAAACTGACAACAACAGTGGTAAAACCATTAAAAAGAGAAATCTAATTATCGACAACTGTTTAAAGCACAGGTTTCTGCAAGTAAAGAAAAGCAAATTTATCTTCTAAAAATCAATTTGGTTTGTATCAGTACAAAATAGCACTGAGATTACTGCAATGTTACATAAAAAAAACAACCCTGTTTTTCAGTTATGTCCTGAGTTAGAGTAACAGAAGAGAAGCAAGCAATAAGGAACAAATTATTCTTCTTGCATTACAAAAGTACCCAATGTTGTAATGTCATTACATAACATGTACTGTGTAACACTATTATAAAACTGAAGCCTGCACTTAGATCATATTTGTTTGGTAGTATGACTGATGTGGTGTGTCCTTCTGGCCATCTTTTCTGTATGTAAAATAACTCTAGCTGCCTTGTTAAAAGACAGTGGATGAAAGAATGCAACAGTGCTGTTGCTGCAGCAGACAACACGCACCTTTTTAAAGTGTAAGCTATCAAATACATTGAGGAGGTTTTTTGTTGGATGGGTTTGGTTGGTTGGGTTTGGGGTTTTTTTGATACTTAAAGGAGCCAAATATCTTCAGATTGATTATGTAAGTTATCAGAAGATATTCATGACATTGAACCATTTCAGGAAGCATTTGTAAGTCTCACATAAGGAAGACTGTCTCATTCCTGGAAATAACCTTAATGGGTAAACTTTAAGGGTGATCTAGTAATTTTATTCCCTCCTATATTTCAAAGCCTATATCCAAACTGAACAAATTAGCAAAGCCAACAAACTCTGAAGAATTAAAAATTGCCCTTAAAGCCTTTTTCTTCTGTTAAAAAAAAAAAAAAAAAAAGCTTTACATTTACAGGACAGTAAATAAAAATACTGCATTTGTTAATTAGATGTTTAGAAGTTCAGGACAGCAGGAACTTTCTACTAGCAAAATCAGCCAGCCTATCTGTTCAGGGTGTTAACAGTAAGCCAAATGTTCCATCCACAAAACACAGATAACTTTTTAAAATCAGAGGTCACAAAATTAAATTATGCTACATGGCACAATAAGTACCTTCTAGTATGTTTTACATGAAAGTAATCCTGAAAACATTTAGCTTTTAGAGGGAAAGAGTATCTGTTCAGAGACAAAGTTCCTAGTTACTTTGATCTGGTCAGTATAAATTACTAATCTCTACAGGGATACTCATCTCATAACTCAGTAAGAAATCTCAGTAACCATCACCACTCAAAAACACCCCAGTATGATCTCTTAGTCTAAAATAAAAAACATACCTACCTGTGTTTAGAGTGTGATCTTTTCCTTCTAGATTGGGATTTTGAGCTAGACCTGGATTCTGAACGAGAATGGGAACGAGATCGACCACCTTTTCTTTCACTGCTCTTTCCAGACTCTGAGAGGAAAAAACCACTTTGCAGTGTAAACTCAGAACATTTAAACATCCCAGTTAACAATCTGGCACAAGTGGAATGTACCACACATATAGTGCAAGGGGCCTACGCTTTGCACATCTTCCTTCTTTGCAAATATCCTTCAGAAACATCCAAGAAAGTCATTGCATATACTCGTTGAGTGCAGCCATCCTGCAGCAGTACACACAAACCAGATAATTATAAACAGCTAGCTCTGTTAGGAATGAGATTTATGTTGCTGCCACAATGCACAAGATTACAAGATGTTCTCCTCCAGTATATTATTTAACTACTTTTTTTTTAAATAACCTCAGAAGAATAGAGTAAATTTAGAGGGCATAATTTTGAAAACAAGAATAAAATGCAAAAAATAATTAGTACTTTTTATACTTTATACAAATATTGAAGTTCTATTCCTCAAATGCTGTTTTGGGGGAAGAAGGGAGGGAGAGAAGGGGGTGAAAAGTTTGATCCAAAGGCCAGGAAGTCAACAGAAAGCTTACCAGCAACCTCACCAGACTTTGGTTCAGACTCTAAAAGATTAATATTCTGCTGCTTAACACTGAGGAAATGTTAGAACTATTTTTCTCCCAACCCTAAAAAACAACAGAAAATACTCCTTCCCCCCCCCCCCCCCCCAAAAACAGCAACCAAAAAAAGCCCCAGACCAACAAGCGCTCAAGATCCTCCACTATCTAAACTACATAAGACAATGTCTAGGTTTATTAGTTTAGAATGAAAATCTTGCTGAAGAAAAAAAGAGGATTTCAACTGCAAGTTTAACAAGTTGAAAATTTTTATGCTGTGGTTTTAAAATCAGTTTAAGTCAGCATAAATCAGCACTGAAACATCTGTCTAACCACTCAACCCACCAACACCTTCCTCCTTGACCTCGCAACTTCAGTGTTAACAGGGATCAGGGAACCAATCTGGATGAAAAAAAATCCATTACAATATGTTAAGTTTTATCCCAGATTCATTCTCTGATCCCATTTGCTATGAAAATGCATATAGTCTTGAGCCAGCATGAAAAAGAGCATAGCACAGTGACAAAATTAACATGCTGAAGAAAAGCATAACATTGCTACTTTCAGCAGCATGCTAGCTCCCTCTGATCATGAAACTATGGCATTAATGGGTGGTGCTAGAGGAGAACAAAACAAAATATAGAGCAATTTTAGGTTTGTACGTACTTTGATCTTTAAAAGCACCAACATTAGGTATTAATTTAGTATTGACTTTGTATTTTAGAAAACATTCAGCGAGCATGTATCTGAAAATAAGATATGATGAAATAAAAAGTCAGCTTCATTCCACTGCTTTGTTGCATGAAGGCAATTTTGATTATTTTCCTTTGTTTTCACCCAAACATGTTGTTCACCTTTGAGTACCATATTCCTGTGTTTGAAAGTGCTCTTAAAAGTACGTGCCAAGGTACACATAGAACATGTCTGTTAGGTAATGAGCATAATATACCTACCTGGCTCAATAGCAGCAGATATGAAAGACTGGGCTTCCCTTACTCTCTTCATCACTTCTTCCAGTTCCTTGGCAGCAGCTTGTGGTGTCATTTCAGGAGGTTTCACTATTGCATTATTGGAGTGATTTATTCTAAATTAAGGAAAAATAAAACCTTTAACTCCCAAACTCTTGAAAAGGGAAAATGAAAAACCAAGAAAACACCTTAACTTCCACATATGACTAAACACATTAAAGTTCAGCAAAACTACAGATTTTTCTTAACACTCATCTGTTCTAAGTATTTGAAATGTTTTTTATCACTTTCAAATCTTACCACTTTTAAATAAATACAGCACAGTATTTCTGTGTTAAAATATTTCTAGTAGAAGTCTAGAAATCTGTTTATTTCAAATCAAATCTCTACATTAAGACCTACTAATTACACACAAATCATATATAAACCTTAATTAGTACCAGGACTTTGCATATTCTCTCACTGTTATGGCTTTCAGTAACTCAAGATTAGATGTAGAAATATTTTACTTGATGCCATCCATATTCTTCTTGGAGAAAGTTAGGCCCAACCTTGAAACTGGAATTCATAAAAATGTTCCAGTTTACTAACAATAGATCCTTATATTGAAAGAATATTCACAGCAGTTTCCTGCACATCAGAGTCATAAATGTATAAGGATACTAAAAAATATCTCATTCAGTATTCATATGGATAATTAATTTCTTACTTCAGCGGCCTGTCTCCAAACATAACTCCATTAAAGGCAAGAGCTCGAGGTACAGAATTTTGGTCTGCAAATTCCACAAAAGCAAATCGTGTTGGTTGTGTCTCATCACCTGCCATTCGCACAAATTTGACTTCTCCAACTTGCTTAAAGAATTCAAGCAGCTGATCTGCTGTTGTAGTCTAGAAAGAGTCAAAGAGCTCAGCTGAAGTAAAATATATAATGAAAACCATTTAACCAACATATCAGGTAATCTAAGAGCTACAGATTTTAGAAAAACATCTCACAGGCAACATGAATTTGGTAACGTTCACTTCAGATTAACATAAGAAAAAAAATTACCTTTTTCTCTTAAAGAATATACTACAACTTAAAATAGTGCAACCACAAGCCCTGAAGTCCTACATCAAGGTTAAAAAAGCACTTGCACAGGATTTTGCACTTTTCAGGCATCTCATTTGAAATAACTGATGAGGAATTTCCCGATACACCTATATCCAAGATATTGATGGTGAATTTTGATCAATTCAAAAAGAAAAAAAAAAATCCAAACAGCATTACAAGACTTCGCTTTTATCTGTTTTTCTACTGGCTTCCAGCTTGTTTTATTTTGTTGCAATCAATAGTACTTTTACACTCTAGAAGCTAATTTTGCAGACAAAAAAACCCCAAAATCAAATACTTAAACTGCATCCGTCAAAAGCAAATTGTTTTTCAATTAATTCAATCAACTGATGAAAAAAAACCCAAGTTTCTGACAGACCTAACTTTCCTGTCACGGAAAATCAAAGATTTTTATGCTAATTTTGCAACTTCCACTAGGACTAATCATTTCTTCTTACTGTACTTAAACAACTGCACAGTGTTGTGGGGGACAGCTACCATGACCTCACAACTTCTGAGGCACTGTTCAGCTAACACAACCCAGCTGGATATTTGATCAACACACACAATCATAACTACGTTTCTTGAATTCAGCTACAGTGTGATTTCTCTGGTATCCTGCTAGAATGAATTCCAGAGTCTGGTCTGATCTGATTGGCAAAGGAGCATTCAGAATAAAATGTAAGATTATAATTCAGAAACTACAATTCTGCATCTTCTATTAGTATTGTGAATAAAATCATATAATTTAAAAAAGATACCTGTGAATTCAAGTTTCCAACGTAGACTGTTCTCCTGATTTCATCAATTTTGGATGGGTCCACATTCCCCATAATTGGCGGCTGTGGTATTTCTCCCAGTGCTGTAATGTTAGGGTCCAATGCTGCTGCTGGTATAGCCCCCAAAGTGCCAAGTGAAACACTGAGCTGAAAAACATAAAAATAGAATATACTTTGAGAAGCGAAGCACTGGCAGGAGATACTTCACTTGTTAACACTTGTCCACCTCGTGTGTTTCTGTAAAAATAAACCTAATGAATATAGGCAAGACTTTAAACTGTAAGGTCCCAGCTGAATACTGTATTGGTTTTATGTGGCAATGTTTTGGTAGCAAAGAAGGGGACTACAGGGGTGGCTTCAGTGAGAAGATGTCAGAAGCTTCCCCCATGTCGCTCAGAGCCAGTTCCAGCCAGCTCCAAGATGGACCCGCTACTGGCCAAGGCTTAGCCACTGACAGTGTGCCCTGGGTTCAGCTATAGCAGTCATTTTTCTCCTTCTTAGTAGCTGGTGCAGTGCTGTGGTTTTGACTTTCAGCCTGGGAACAACGCTGATAACACTGATGTTTTTAGTTGTTGCTAAGTAATGTTTACTCTGACCAAGGACTTTCTCAATCTCATGCTCTGCCAGGGAGGAGGGGAAGCCGGGAGGAAGCAGAGACAGGACACCTGACCCAAATTAGTCAAAGGGGTATTCCATACCATGGCATGTCATGCCCAGTATAGAAACTGGGGGGAGTTACCCAGAAGGCCCAGATCGCTGCTCGGGTCGGGCATCGGTCGGCAGGTGGTGAGCAATTGTATCCTCTCCCCTTGTTATTTCCCTTATTATTATTAGCAGTGGTAGTAGTAGTTTTGTATTATACCTTAGGTACTGGACTGCTCTTATCTCAACCCGTGGGAGTTACATTCTTCCGATTCTCCTCCCCATCCCTCCGGGAGCGGTGGGAGGAAGAAGAGGGGGAGTGAGCAAGTGGCTGCATGGTTCCGAGTTACCGGCTGGGCTTAAACCACAACAGTCCTTTGCGGCGCCCAACGTGGGGCTCAAAGGGTTGAGATAATGACAGATGCGACTAGAGTGTGTCTAATCATATTTGTGATAAGCATTCATTGTTTCGGATTAATAGTCACTCATCACAATGTTGATTTATTGGCTCTCAGAGTTGTTGTGCTTGACCTCAGAGTTTCAGCATGTTGTACCTTACTTACAGACACTATTTGCTGTTTTAGTGTTTATCGGCTGGGGGGCCTGGGCTAAGGTTCTTGTTTCACTGTACTTCATGGTAATGACTTGTCATACAATAGACTCATTGATCATGAAACTGGTCTGGCTTGTGTGTTCCCAGCATGGTCATCACCTCTATATTATTGGTGGTAGCAGTAGCGGTTTTGTATGATACCTTAGTTACTGGACTGTTCTTATCTCAACCCGTGGGAGTTACATTCTTTCGATTCTCCTCCCCATCCCTCCGGGAGCAGGGGGGGAAGAAGGGGGGGAGTGAGCAAGTGGCAGCATGGTTCTGAGTTACTGGCTGGTCTTAAACCATGACACAGTGGTAGCACCTCTGGGATAACAAATTTAAGGAGAAAAAATTGCTGTACAACTGCAGCCAGAGAGAGGAGCGAGAATATGCAAGAGCAACAACTCTGCAGACACTTAAGGTCAGTGAGGAAGGAGGGGAGGAGGTGCTCCAGGCATTGGATCAGAGGTTCCCCTGCAGCCCATGGTGCAGGGGGATGTGCCCTGAAGGAGACTGTGACCCCCCAGAGTCCATGCTGGAGCAGGCTCCTGGCAGGACCTGTGTCCCTGGGGAGAGAGGTACCCATGCTGGAACAGATTTGCTGGCAGGACCCATAAATAACCTTCTATAGTTAAGATTATCCGTGTGCTATCAGTTACCATCTTATCAAAGTGGTCTGGCCAGGGATGCAGCATATAAATCAGAAAAAAAAAAACTGGCTTGAATTTCTAATGCTTACAGTCAATTAAGTAAGATACCTTCAAACACTGTTAATATCCTTATTTTTTTGCCACAAGTATAAGGAAGTGGATAAGGAATTGCTTATCCACAAATGGATAATGTACTGCTGAGGCCTTGCCCAGCAAGGAAGAAGGGAATTTGCAGTGACCAGGGCCAATTTGTTTCATAACAGACATCAGTCTACCAAAGGGACAGATAAAGTACCTTTTGAATAAGCATATCACAGAAGATTAAATACAGTTGAAACGTGAAGGATATTAAGTGTAAGACCTTTCCCTACAAACACAGTCACTTCCTAGAGAATGAGGACAATACAAGTCATTTTTTGAACTGAGAATTGAAATTTCTCCTGGGGAATGCTATTAAAAAAAAAAATAAAAAAATCACTACTAAATTGGGCTGCTGAGTTCCTGGTTTGAATTTTATTTTCTCCACCCAAAAAAGCAACTGCCTTTCCAGCAAACAAAGTTTCTAACAAGTGTTACAAATTCTCAACAAGGCACCAGTAATTATTTTTTGTTATATAACAAGTGAAAACTACTGTCTTCACTTGAAATCATCCTTTTATTATTGAGCAGAGGGTTGTACAGCTTGACTTCCTCTTTGATAGTATAAACTTGACAGATAATTTATTAAAGATGTATATAAAAACAAAGTGAATTTACCTTAAAAGGTTAGTTTAGAAACAAATGTCTCTACTGCTATTACACCAGTTCTGTTTAGTATCTTTATTGATGATCTGGATGAGGGGATTGAGTGCACCCTCAGTAAATTTGCAGATGACACCAAGTTGGGTGGAAGCGTTGATCTGCTGGAGGGTAGGAAGGCTCTGCAGAGGGATCTAGACAGGCTGGATTGATGGGCTGTGGCCAATTGCGTAAGGTTCAACAAGGCAAAGTGCCGGGTCCTGCACTTGGGCCACAACAACCTCATGCAATGCTCCAGGCTTGGGGAAGAGTGGCTGGAAAGCTGCTCAGTGGAAAAGGACTTGGGTGTGCTGATTGATGGCCAGCTGAACATGAGCCAGCTTGTGCCCAGGTAGCCAAGGCGGCCAACAGCATCCTGGCCTCTATCAGCAATAGTGTGGCCAGCAGGGCCAGGGCAGTGATCGTCCCCCTGTGCTCAGCACTGGTGAGGCCGCACCTCAAATCCTGTGTTCACTTCTGGGCCCCTCACTGCAAGAGAGACATTGAGGTGCTGGAGTGGGTCCAGTAAAGGGCAACAAAGCTGGTGAAGGGCCTGGAGCACAAGTCTGATGAGAAGCAACTGAAGGAACTGGGGGTGTTTAGTCTGGAGAAAAGGAGGCTCAGGGGGGACCTTATTGCTCTCTACATCTGCCTGAAAGAAGGATGGAGCAAGGAGGTGGCTGATCTCTTTTCCCAAGTAATAACTGATAGGACAAGAGGTAATGGCATCAAGCTGCACCAGGGGAGGTTTAGACTGGATATTAGGGAAAATCACTGAAAAGGTTTTTAAGCACTGGAACAGGCTGCCCAGGGAAGCTGTTCAGTCCCCACCCCGGAGGTATGTAAAAGCTGTGTAGATGTGGCACTTAGGGACAAGGTTTAGTGGTGGACTTGGCAGTGTTAGAGGTTAACGGTTGGACTCTATGGTCTTTTCCAACCTAAATGATTCTATGACCATGTTTCATTAGCAGCAATTATGCAGCAGAACCATGAGTAAGCACTTTTTTTTTTAATGAAATACCTAAACTATTGCTTCACACATCAATGAGGGCAGTATCACCTATTTTAAGACAAAAAAAGCCAACATTCTTGTGAACTAAAAATGATTTTCAAAGTCATGCAATGTCTCTTATACAATGACAGCTATGAACCATTAAGAGAATCAGCCTAAACCTCTAACTGGTGACTTGGGTCCCACTGTTTCATTATATAAGTTGTAGACTAAAACAGCTCTTGGAGCACAAGCTTCAAAAAGGATGCTGACTTTTGTGCAGGTTTTTTAAATAGTGCAGAAGAAATCAAACTTGGTTAAATCAATGTTTTTCTGGAAGGAAGGAAGGAAAGAAGGAAGACACCAAATACATTCCTTTTAGGATGCTGATCAGTATCAGCTTACAGAGGCAAAAGGAAACTGAGCAGCAGCAGCTAGCTCCTATGCATTTTGCAGTGAAAACAATGTTAGGCTAACGGTTAAAAGCCCTGTCATAGAGATATCAAGTAAAAGGACCCTAATGCAGCATCTTAATATTCCAAAGAACACTATGTCAACTGTTTTAACGAATTTTTAGGAGGTGAATAGCATTGCCACTGAATCAAATTACCAGGTCTAAAGAAGGGACAACAATTAAAATGGACACAACCACACACAGTATTTACCCACTATTTTGCAAAACAAGAATCTGAAACACCCAAGAAAGGTAGTGCATGGATATCTTGTGATCTACCCTCAAAAGAGGCATCACAACTAAAATCCTCACTGATTTAGCATATAAGACAACATCCATGGTTCAGATAGTTCTTGTTCTCTGAACACAGAAATGCTACTGAGCATAGAGGAAAACCAGAAATCAAACAGGGACTGACTTTTACTTACTGTAGTCAAAGGGGTTGGTGTAGGTATAGGAAGCAACCCCGCACCAGACATCAGGCTTGTCATAGTAGGAGCAGGCGCCAACAGAGAAAGGGCTTTGGCTTCATCTGGGATTTTACCTGAAGAAGCAAATGAAAGCGTTATACGGAATTGGAACACAACACAGATGTTACTCTTTCTATGATTTTACAATTATCCTTGCATTTAAAAAATGTAATAGATAAGAATGAATCTATCTACCAGATCCTTACAAAGAAACAAATATGAACTTAAGTATTTCCTTTTACCCTGCCTCTACTAGGAAAAACAAAAGTGAGCAAAACTTCAAAGACTAGCAGTCTCATTAATGGCTTATTATTTTAAGAACTGAATAATGTATACAATTATTTAACACTTTGAGCTATGGGTCACCTGTACTGGAAACTTAATGTTCATGAACCAAACGATATCAAGCATGGACGTTTTCCCAGGGCGGTGTTTTCACGGTGATCGAAAGTTGTTTTACACATGACAACCGTTCGTGTTGGCTGCATCACTAATAGCACACAGAACATCAGATACAGAAAAGAAGAACATTTTTTTTAAATTTAATCCCCAGAAATGGCAAATAACCAAATCAGTTAAAAAAAAAGGGGGGGGGGGGGGATGGGGGACAAAGTATGTGCTAACTGAAATTAGTGTGCATTTCCCCCCCTCTGATGTTACCTACTTTTGATATAAAACTAAATAAAATAAAATAAAAAAACCCAAACAAAAAAACAAACAAAACCCCCAAATAACCCCAAACCACAAAAATAAAAAACACACCACCTTCACACACACCCACACACCCCCCACCCCCAAAACTACTGTGACTCCACACAAGACATACAAGTGAAGTTGGGAGTAGAGGCGGGGACGGCAGAAAAATTCTGATTTGTACTGTTTTATATCGTAGATCACTGTGAAACTTTGATAAATTAGCTTCAAATATACTGAGATTTAAGAAAATCATAACCGATCAGCTAAGCAAGCTATATTTTCCTAAAATATTTATTTCCTACTATTTCAACCGTATTATATTCTCCATCATGCTAAAAGTTTAAGTAATATCTAATCTGAACTAAACACAGATTTCTGTTAAATGAACCCACCCTAAAAATCTTCAAAAATAAAAAGACGCAATAGTTAATTAAACATACAATTAAATTTATGTATTACATTTGAAATGCAAAGGGATTTAAACTGGTACAGACATTAAACACTGAACTGAAAAACTACAGAAAGGAAGTTCTAATTACACTAGGTATCTATAATCTATTCAAAATTATTGGTGGTAACTGTATATATGGTATCCGACTGAGCCCTTTGGTATTGCCCCATGCACTTTATTAAAGTAAATGCTTTTATTTAAACATTGTTTTAAAAGTCAAGGTATATACAAATACTGTGTCAGTGGCTTTTACTGCTTTGGTTCAAACTGTAAAACCCCTAACTTCAGGATTTAAAATTTAATATATAAATATTGTTATCAAAAAGCAAAACATGATATATTTCAAAATACTCTGCAATTTTAGCTATAGGAGTCCCAATAAACCCCATGGGAATCAAGTGGTGCAAACCTGTTCTACAGATCTGCAGCAAGGACTAGGTTACAGTTGGATATGACCAAAGGACAAAACAAATCTAAATAAAAATTAATTAATATGTAGCATGGGTGGAATAGAAAATGACAGTACTCTCTTTCTTTCCTCGTGCTTCCTATTTAGATTTATTTTATTTATGTTAAGTTTTGAGGCACCTTGCTCCTTAACATGTAACAAACCACTTGATTTTGCTATCTAAAGGGGAAAAATAGGAAAATTATTAGCATTTAAGAATTAACTATGCAATGATGTCTTCCAGGGCTTTTATACAAACATGCATGAATCTGAGTTATCATCACAATATTCAGCACTCTTTACAGGTCTCATTTTGAAGTCAGGCGTGCAATGAGAGGTGTACCTGATTTGACTGACTGCTCATGAGAATCAGATAATTTGCCTCACATCCTGCCTACTATGTAGCCAACTAACAGGCTTCCAAATATACAGTTCCAGCAACTATGTGTGCAAATTAGTCATACAATTTTAATCAGTTCTTCTGAAAATCAAAATACTTTAAGTGTTTTCAAATGATTGATGAACCAGACCTTATCCTGAACAGCCAGCATCTTGCTATTAACTGGATACTCATACAGGTTTCTACAGGATCAATGGACATGGCTCAAGTAAATCCAATGGCAGAAATGGCTCCTGAAGTGGTGCTTCTGTATTCTAGATCCTTGGTCAGTAATGTACACAAGCATATGCCTAACTTAAGTATGCACTTACAGCCAATACAATATACACTTAACCAGATACAATTCTAAACTTTAAGCATATGGGTTATCTTACTGAAATAACTGGATGTATTTTATTATTCATTTGCTCAAATGTTACTTAAGGAATCAACTGAACACTTTCAGTTAACTGTTATAGCAGTTAAAAAATTAATAACATTTCTAAATTTTGAAGTTAGCAGCATTATTTCCATAATACTTTGATCCCTCAACAATGTAATGTTTTATTTTAAATACAAAAACTAGTTGGTTAGTTCCATGCCACAAATATCTGCTTATTTACTTCATTCAAGAATGAGGAAGGGTTTATCTCTACAGACAGAACCCTGAAAATTTGCCTGTATTTTCAGAAATAATGTCTTTTCAAAAGATCCCCCTCTAGCTTTTAAGATCAGCTCAAACTTTTTAACAATTCTATAGAAAATAAACTGGGGGGGACACGGGGGATGGACACACAACACACCACAAAAGAAAACCTGAAATATCTTGCAAATTTACTTCCCTGTTCTTTAGACAGTTTTGAAAAAACAATATGTGAAGCCAAATAACCTCATGAGTTACAGCCATTAAGTTTTGGAGTGCTGTCTCCATGAATTTATTTATAAAAGGAATACAAGCCCACAAAGACACAAAAAACCATACTGGTAATGACATAACAAATTCAGACACTTTAGTTTAAGAATAACTGCTTTGGTTTTTAAACTCATGATATTTAAAAGCTGAATGGAAATAATGTAAAAATATTTATTTTCTAATAAGGGAAATAAATATGCCACATCTATACCACATCCTTTGAAATATTTCTTAAAAGCTTATGAGTGTTTAGTAAATTAAAGATTCTAGGATCATTTATTTATTTATTCTTTGCTTTGCAAAGGAATCTGGAAGCAAATGTAGATTAGCTCTCCATTGCCTAGATCTTATGCTTCTTTCGAAATGTACAGTTGTCCTAAATATGTTATGATTGTTACTTTTTTTTTTAATCAAACTGCTTAAGAGCCCTAGTCAACCTAGTCCATACTAGAATCCATTTTGCTAAATGCCAAACAGAAGTATCTGTATTAAGCAGGTATTTTTATCCCCCCTCTATGTGCTCAGAAGAAACTTTTCCTACTCTTTGTACTGAAACTACACGGTTAATCCTCCTGTCCCCCCAAAACTGCTTCAGCCATAAGCATGTATGTTTCTTTTAAAAATAATTGCTGTTCACATCTACTCAAAACATAATTAAATATTTTCCTACTTTTTAAAAAAATCAATGGAACACATAAAATATTTTCTATATGATCCAATTCATGATTCTTATTGGATTTAGTGGCAGAGATTAGAGATTACAACTACTGGTAATTACGTCAACCAGCACAGCTAAATCCAACAGAGATCATAAAGCAAAGCTCTTCCCAGCTGCAGTTCACAGCCTGGTGCATTACCAGAGGGAAACCAATTGGTTCCAATACAGCTGGCTGGGAAGAGCAATGCCTGAGGACTAGACACACCACCTAGTCCAGCACTTGTTTCAGGGCCTCCATTTCACAAGAAAGAATATCATTTAGGGATGAGAACCTTCTCAATCACTCCAGCATGAACTGCGGGGCTTCTGAGATTGTGAGATGATGCCTTTTTTTTTTTTTTTTAAACTCTTCTTGAAATAATCACCACTGGAGCATGTAAAAACACAATACACATACATACATGCACAGAGACCTTTTCAATCTTCCCACAAATAACAGTGTTAAAAGACAACATGCCTCACATAACACATACCAACCAAAACCTGAGGCTGCATTTGTACTGATGAGTGTTAAACAGTTTTTCCTAAAAATTACAAAAACAAAAGGATGAACTCTTACTGCCACTGACCTCACTGGAGCAAGATTTCATCAGAAGCAAACAAATATTTCGTGACAGTCAATATTCATGAAACTTCAATATCAGAAATAATTATTTTAAACTCTTCATATTAGATACAAATCGAAAGCCTTCTGTCCTGGGTTCAGCTATAGCAGTCATTTTTCTCCTTCTTAGTAGCTGGTGCAGTGCTGTGGTTTTGACTTTCAGCCTGGGAACAACGCTGATAACACTGATGTTTTTAGTTGTTGCTAAGTAATGTTTACCCTGACCAAGGACTTTCTCAGTCTCATGCTTTGCCAGGGAGGAGGGGAAGCCGGGAGGAAGCAGAGACAGGACACCTGACCCAAACTAGCCAAAGGGGTATACCGGCTGGGCCCAAACCACAGCAGTTCTTAAACCATGAGCCCAGTTAGCTCAGTCAGTAGAACATGAGACCCTTAATCTCAGGGTTGTGGGTTCAAGCCCCACATTAGGCACCACAAAGAACTGTTGTAGGTTTGAGCCCAGCTGGTAACTTAGAACCACACAGCTGCTTGCTCACTCCCCCTGTTCTTCCTCCCCCAGCTCCCAGAGGGATGGGTAGGAGAATCAAAAGAATGTATACTCCCACGGGTTGAGATAATAACACTCCAGCAACTAAGGTATAATACAAAACCGCTACCACCAATAATAATGATAAGGGAAACAACAAGGGGAGAGGAATACAATTGCTCACCACCCGCCGACCGATACCCAGCCTGACCCAAGCAGTGATCTGGCCTTCCAGGTAACTCCCTCTGGTTTATATACTGGGCATGACGTGCTCTGGTATGGAATATCCCTTTGGCTAGTTTGGGTCAGGTGTCCTGTCTCTGCTTCCTCCTGGCTTCCCCTCCTCCCTGGCAGAGCATGAGACTGAGAAAGTCCTTGGTCAGAGTAAACATTACTTAGCAACAACTAAAAACATTGGTGTTATCAGCATTGTTCCCAGGCTGAAAGTTAAAAAACACAGCACTGCACCAGCTCCTAAGAGGGAGAAAAATGACTGCTATAGCTGAACCCAGGACACCTTATTTTAAACAGACCATGCAACCTAAAATAAAACCACTCTGCAGAGAAAGATTGATTTTGCTTTGTAAAGTTAATTTCTCCAGAAAGAGTTTCAACTGTCCTCTTCCGAGATAAGCTCATAAATCATAACATATAAAAGAACGCATCTTAAAACTGATATATTTTTCACTATTCCAATCTGACACAATGTGCTCATCTATTGAATTTGGATGCTTAAATGCATTCCAAACCAAATTTATCCATAATTCACAGCATAGAACTTAGGTGATCATATTCTAAATTCTGTGTATACCACCCACAAGCAGCTTCAGGTCAACATCAAAATGAAACACTCTGAACCCTTTACAAAATATAATTTTTTCAGAACTGAATTACCAGTTCACAAGTACAAAGGAAAGAGATTTAACAGAAAAAAAAAAAAAAAAAAAAGAAAAAAAAAACCAAGGAAAGAAAGCAAAATAAAATTAAAACAGAGACAGGGCGTCCATCTTCAGCAGGCCAGACTTCGATCTCATTTCCCACATGAAGGTTTCACTTGGCATCAGGTTTAGTGGCATGGCAAACAATGCCTAACTCAGGCAAGTGTAACAGGTCTGCCTTGGCCAGTCTAGTCATCTAATAATGCACAGATATCACACAGAGAAAACATACAAAACCAAATTAATAGTCGAAATCCATCTACTAGATAATGTGGACATGAAATTTAGTATTATTAGTGTGGCATCTTTACCTTTCAACCTTTGCGTCCTCAATGTATAACATTTAAAGAAAAGCCTACTGATACACACACAAGTTGGTCATATTTTGACAACTAGCTGTTTTAATTTAAAATTACATTTTGTTAAATTGTTTATTAAATGTCACAAAAATAACATTGTTTTCATTGTGTAGCAATTCCCTCCTCATACTCCCTTGATTTACCACTGTTTAAACACACTCCAAATTTCAGATTTTACTCTGGTTTTTAAAACCAAGTTTTCAGAGTTCCATTTTGCCCCTCCTACATTCAATTCAGCACATGAAATGTTTTACTTCTGGCACTGTTTGCCATGGATATAATTTAACCTTCCAGTAGAATATAACCATTGCTACTTTTAAAGCCTGTGATACACTTCATTGATTCTGTTAACAATGATACATAGTGAATAAAAAATGGTGCACTGTGGTCTCCAAATCCATGCTTATACCACAGAATAAATTCCTCGGAAAGTTAAACCTATATGAATTCACATCTTTACAAATTAAAATTAGTGATTCTGGTTAAAAGTTACATGGAAACAGCATTCTGACTTAAAAAAAAAAAAAAAAAAAATTGACCTCACAAACCAATCACTTGTTCAGCTAATTATTGCATAAATCTCTGTGGGGTCCAGAATGATCTGGAACAGTGACAATTTTTCTGCAATACATTTTCTTGGAAATGCCTACTAAGTCAGCTACAAACAGGGTTGGAGCAAGATTTCTCAGAACTTTGATTTTTATTCTCCTTCAACTCATTGTCTACCATCAAGAGACACAGGAAAATGTGGCTTTATCTGCCTGTTGTTATGTCATATGTCAGGCAGTGATATCATCACAAGAAAAACACCAGGAAGTGTTGTTCATTCATTAGGCGGCAATCTTCCCTCTCTGGCAGTATTAAGGTCTTTTTGATGAAATGTAAAACTAAGATCCCGAAGAATTTGTAGTCAATTATTTAAGGGCAATTTTTCAATAATAAGGACTCTGGTCTGATACATTTTGCCTACCTGAAGCCTCAACAAAGGTTCAAGTAGATACAAGAATATTCTCTTTCTGCCTTAAGAACAAGTTCCAAAAATAAAACCAAAAAGCCCCCAAAATAAAGCATAAAAGCAACTAAAAATCTAGACTTCACAAAGACTTGTTAATATGCCCATATTAACAAGGCTACAAGAATAGACAGTATATTGTAGGTCATTTTAGAGCCTATGAAATTTTGGAGACTTGTTAGAGTCTACTAGGAATACCCCAGAATACCTCTAAAAAAATGGAAGAAAAAAAAAACCAAACAAAAAACCACAACCAACCAACCACGACACCACCCCCCCCAAAAGAAACCACACATACAAAAACCCAAAACAATAAACCAAACAAAAAACCAAACCAACCAACCAACCAACCAAAAAAAAAAAAAACCAAAAAAAAAAAAAACAAAAAAAAAAAAAAAAAAACACAACAACAAAAAAAAACCCCCAAAAAAACCCCAAACACCACAAACCAAAAAAAAGACCACACCAAGGGCAATACATCGAGATTCAAACTGCAGTGTTATCAATGCCAGGAAATTGCCTAATCTTTTTCAGTGCTTCAGTGCTCCATTGACTTCAGTGAGAACTTTGTGTGGGAACAAGCTTGCCAATGCAAACCATATTGAAGGGAATTATTTTACCTTCTTTTCCCCCAAAATATGTAATAACTATGGAAAATTGAATTATCCTAATTAAGGTCAACTAATTTTTTCTAATACTGAATATCAATTAAATCTATATAAATGGGTTTCTCCATTCAATTTTCAATTTTGTTTCAATACTTTTCTTTTTAAAAAGCAATAAAATAACAGAGTACCACCTCCTTACATAGAAAGCTTAAAACAATTAGCAGACAGGACAAAGACCAACATTACAGAACAATGTCTAAAATACCAACCTTCTGCACAGGGCACAACTATCAAAGCTCTGTCAATAAAAACTGTGTTAGTCAGATGCTGGGCCACACCAACACTTGATGCTTCACGAAACTTAATATAACATACTTTGGAGGAAAAAGCAAGAGGTGCATTGCTGCAAGATAAAAGAAAAAAAAAACCAAAACAAAACAATTAGACAAATTAAATAATTGTATGCATGTATTTTCAACTATTATTTCTTAATTAAAAAAAGAAATAAATATGTTAGACTTCCTGGAAAAGTTACCCAAAAGACACGAGTATAGAAATTTACTAGTTTGCCTACTTACTATGTCACTAAAAAAAGCATAGCATAGCCCTTCCTCCTTTTTAATGGAAATTTACATAAGCCAAAATCCCAAATTAACAAGGCTGATTTTCTTTACAAATCTTGCTAAACAGCATTCACCAATACATTCCAAATTACTATTATAAGTAACACATTTACTCAATGCATTTGTCAAGTAAATAGTTTAGTCAAACAATAAGCCCAGTCATTTTTTTGTGGGTCCTTCAGATATTGGCCCATATTAACCAATACTCTTAGGCCTTTGCAAAAGAAGTTTTGTTAATTCACCAAGATAAAAGCAGTTCTTGAGAGTTCTTGCAAATGTTATGCCTTAGTTCACTAATGTAACAAAAATCCTTTTTATCATCTGCCTTAGTTTGGCATAGTATAGTACAGAATAACACTGTAGGAGGAATTCACTATTAGGCTAGAATAAGGAAGAAAATTAAAAATACATGTTGGGCAATTTACTTTTCCATTAGATAGTACACCAACAGAGACATCAAAAAGCACAATACGTAAACTTTATAACCTTGATAAAAACCAAAGTTTACTTAAAAAAAAAATAATGTATTCCCTAGTCAAGGTTTATACTCTTTATACAAGCAGTTTATTTATTCATATGAAGGAAGTACAGGTGAAGCCTTCAAATACAGAATACAATAGGATATTGGTGGAACATCAGCAAGTTCCATTCGAAAAGAAAAAAAAAAAATAAAAATCTGTCTTTAGCAAAGTAGTAAATCATGGAAAATACACTGCATGAACAGTTTAATCCTGACCCTCCCTCAACTGAAACACTTGTCAACTTTCTGGAAGCACCAGAAGCAGTTTAGCCCAATCCATCTTGTAGTCCCTCAAATTCCAAGCAGGTACTCCCCCCAAATTGTTATATAGAATTAATGAGGTTTTAGTATTTAAATATGAACTCAAAAGTTTTAGACACATTATTTCATCATATTAATTGTATAAATAAACTAGGAACTTAGTCAGAGGCTGGCAGATTGGTACATTTCTGGTTACCAGAAAGGTAACATGTGAGTAAAATACCTAGACAGCCATCCAACTTGAGAATGGCAGAAACATTTATGATGGAAAATTTTGTGAAAACAGACACTAAAGAAGCAAAAATAAACAGGGAAGGGAAGAAACATAAATATGAAAGCCAACCTTATACAATTTAGAAAAACACTGCAAGATAACTACATTTCTTCTGTCCATTTAGTCTGTCTGCAGTAGACAATGTTTTCAGTTTCAAGCTTTCATGCTCAGGAATAAAATAAATGTATAAAATGGCTTTTGAGCCATCTGCAAGGTCTTGGTTCAGAACACTGTCCTGGGTTCAGCTGTAAGTTATTTTTCTCCTTCTTAGCAGCTGGTGCAGTGCTGTGTTTTTGACTTTAGTCTGAGAACAGTGCTGATAACACACAGATGTTTTAGTTGTTACTAAATAATGCTTACTCTGACCAAGGACTGTTCAGTCTCTCATGCTCTACCAGTGAGGAGGAGCATAAGAAGCCAGGAGGAAGCAGAGACAGGACACCTAACCCAAACTAGCCAAAGGGGTATTTCATAGCACAGCACATCATGCCCAGTATATAAACTGGGGGGAGTCACTCAGACAGGCCAAATTGCTGCTCGGGTCAGGCTGGGTATCAGGGTCAGTGGGTGGTGAGCAATTGTGTTGTGCATCACTTGTGTTTATTGGGGTTTTTCCCCCCCTTCCCTAAGTTCTATATTCTCTCCCCTTGTTATTTCCCTTACCATTATAATTAGTAGTTATTGTAGAAGTAGTTTTGGATTATACTTTAGTTACTGGACTGTTCTTTTCTCAATCTGTGGGGTTTACATTCTTTCGATTCTCCTCCTCATCCCACTGGGAGCAGGGTGGGGGGGGAGTGAGTGAGCAGCTGCACGGTTCTGAGTTACAGGTTGGGCTTAAAGTACAACAAACACTTTCCATCAGAGCTGACAAAGAGCTATGACTTTCTCAGTACTCAGCAGGAGCATTTGCATGCAATTTGTAATCTTACATATTCTGAAGATCCAGACTTTGCTCACTGCAAAGATTATTATTTTATTTTAATGGCAACAGATGTTTTTTGTTTGGTTTGGGGGTGAGGGTGTTTTGGGGTTGGGTTTTTGTTGTTGTTGTTTGGGGTTGGTTTATTTTTAAACATGCATGCCAGCATTACAACTGAAATGGCTGAAGATTCTGTGGTCCAGACTTGTAACATCTCTTGGCTTTTTCCTTTTTGGCTTTCATTGCTAACTCAAAATCATAATTCTGTTCCAGGCAGTTTCAGGCTCCATAAATAATCCTTAGAAATAGAGCCAGATATGACAGAGTTGTTTGGTTGGTTTTTGTTGTTTTTTGGTTTTTTTTTAATAATATCCCCCCACCCATATTTCCTGGATTTCAATCACAAAAGCCATCTGAAAAGTATATTAGAAAATATTAACATCAAAACACTGCTACAACAAGTCTCTAAAAAGAATTTTAGGTAAAAAGTGTTTTCTGAAGGTTAAGCTAATCATGCAGTTCACTGGAAAATTGATTAAGAGGAGGAATTCTCTTATAAGGAGACTACCTCTACTGAAAACACATCAATACTGCATCTACATCAAGGGATATTATTAAGATCCAGAAGATGTAAAATTCTAAAAGGTTTTACAGTAATCAAGTCCTCCTTTTACAAAGTGGGCCTCCTAAACTTCCCTAGTAGGTTTTGTAAGAAGCCTTTTTTAACACAGAAAAGTCCTATTTTGTTTTAATTCCTTTTGTTCCGTTTTATTTTTTTCTACCAATCTTTTCTGAGGGTGAATTGAGGTAGTCAGTCTTCCTGGGGTTACAATGCACCAAGGCAAAAAAGCAAGTCCCACATCTCTGACTTAAGGTTATTATAATCCAGTTTCTTTATGAAAGCAAGAAAACTCAAAAAGGAAATAAAGGTCTAAATAATATTCAAATGTTACTACCATTTTTTGTTTTCCTTTGAAGCGAGACAGTAACATCCACCCCATCCATCTCCCAACAGAACAAAAATCTACCAAAAACCTAAGAATGACCTATTTGGAAATCTACAGGGGGATCAAATAAAAGGCTACAAAACATCCTTGTGTCAAAATTTTCTCAGGGTGGTAGATGGGGAGACAAGAACAGAAATGAATAACCTATCAAAATAAGATATTCTGGAATAATTGTGCAGATCACAATTGCGCAGATCACAATTGCGCAGGTACCGTCCTTCTGTTAACGGCCCTTCAAACAAAAACAACTCGTCCCGCTGTCACTCAACGCCCGGACGGCGCGGCGTGGCAGTACAGCCGGGCGGGGTTTGAGCCTACGACGCTCCCGCCCGACACACTCCCCCAACTACCCACACCTACACCTAGGATGAGTCCGAGAGAAGAGAAAGGTGGAGCCACAGAAAAGAGGTTTTCAGGAAAAAGGGGAGAAACGAGACCTGCGCCGGGGAAGCGCTTCATGGCAGCCTGGGAGCACGCTTCTCGCCAGGCCTTAGACTGTGACTCAGCGCCGGCAACGCCGGCAGCCACCACAAGAACACAAAAGCCACCCTGTTTCCACAGGCCGTTCCGGAAATGCCACAGCTGCTCCCCTCCTCCGAACTGGGACCGCCATCTTAGGTACAGATGAAGCCCCTTTCCTCCAACGCTCCTGCCACATACAAAGGGGTGGGACCACGTGACACCCACCCACCCACCCGTGCAGGAGACTCTGGTGCCCCCATTCAAGATGGCACATAGGATCTTCTGTTTCTTCCCTCCATCCTCTCGACCCCTCCAGGCCTCTTCCTCATCCCAAGTCTCTATCGCTCCGGAGGCCGGTGCAGACCCTACTTACTCCGGGGGATAGAGTCGTAGCTCCTCGATATCTCCCAGGAAGCCGAAAAGAGTCCGCATCTGTTCACTGGTCACTGCCGAGGACAGATTCGTGACCTGGATGACAGAGGTGGGGCCCAAGGGGAAGCCAAGCGGCACCCCAATTCCTCCGCTGTTCATCATGGTGAAATCTGCACGACTGCTCCGCTCGCGGTGATGCCACACACAACCGGAGAGGCGGGCCTGACGACAGAGAAGCGCGCGGTGCCTGCCAGAGCGTCTTAACATGTGGGCGCTCTAGCAGTGAACTCGACCGCCCCCCGTGTTGGCGATAATGCGAAAAATAAAGGAACCTTTTTCAAAGTTAACAAGATAGGGCCCTGGGTGAAGGAGTAGGATAACACCATAAATCAGCCAAACGAGGAAATACCAAGCTGAGCACACAGAGAACAAAAGCTGATGACAAATCCAAAGAGAAGAGTACTTGAACTATGAGTGAACCATCCTAATTAACATAATAAACCCCACCTTCCCTTAGGGAAAGCTTCCCTAGCAACTAAGCCCCTTCCCCACAGAACATGCGCAGTAAAAAGGAGAGATGCTGTGACTTTAAGTAAAGACGGGGAATCTTAAGAGCCAATGGGAATGAGAGTGACTAAATACGACTGTAAAAATACTGCTAACTGTTGCTCGGAATGTATAAAATGTTTATTGTGTGTTAACCGAGGCGCGCTGGCTTTGTGGAGCTACCACTTAGTACCCATTTCTATGCAGACATGAAATAAATAAATAGCTCGACTCTGTGTGTTAATCAGCTCTCTGCACAGAGTGAAGAATCCTGATTTTGGGATAACAACGGGAGGTGTTTCTGGGCAGGCAGCCGGTTTGGGCTCGCGGGGGAGCGGGCGTCCTCGCTCCGCACAGACGTGACTCCGAGCTCGGCCGCAAGGACCCTCCTGCAGGGGGAAGAACCTCTCTCACCTCTGGTTTCCCAAGGAGCCAGCCAGGCCGCCGTTACCAGGGCGGAGCCGCGTCCCGTCCTCCCTTCACGCACACGCTACCCGCCCCAGGCTGCCGGGGGGCTGGATCGCAGGTCCTGCAGGGGGTGCGGAAAAGAGCACCACCGGTGCCCTAATAGCGGGTGAAGTGTGCTCGACGGCCCGGACACCGCACGCAGCGCCCTGCTGGGGTGACTGTTTAATTACCCTAGGGAATAAACCCTTGAAAACTTACCCTAACTACGTTTAAACGGGAATGATTGTAATGGAATAGGTTGTTAATGGTTTTGCTATAACTTGACTGGGAATCTATACCAATTAAATTCATTTTACCTGGAGTTACAGTTAAATCCTTCTGAAAGCCGGTTTTGCCATAAAACGAAGGACAAGTGACCTGGACAGGAGATTAAATTTTTGGGAATAAAATGGCAAGATGGATGTCATGATATCCCAATGCATGTGATCAACAAGATAACAGCAATGTCTCCACCAACTAACAAGAAAGAAACACAAGCTTTCTTAGGCGTTGTGGGGTTCTGGAGAATGCACATCCCAAATTACAGTCTGATTGTAAGCCCTCTCTATCACATGACCCAGAAGAAAAATTATTTCAAATGGGGCCCTGAGCAACAACAAGCCTTTGAACAAATTAAATGGGAGATAGTTCATGCAGTAGCCCTTGGACCACTCCAGACTGGGCAAGATGTGAAAATTGTGCTCTACACCGCAGCCAGGGAGAATGGTCCTACCTGGAGCCTCTTGCAGAAATGTCCAGGGGAGACTCGAGGTCGACCCCTCGGCTTTTGGAGTTGGGGATACAGAGGATCTGAGGCCAGCTATACTCCATCTGAAAAAGAGACACTGGCAGCCTATGAAGGGGTTCAAGCTGCTTCAGAAGTAATTGGTACTGAAGCACAGCTCCTCCTGGCACCCTGGTTGCCTGTGCTGGGCTGGATGTTCAAAGGGAAGGTCTCCTCTACACATCATGCAACAGATGCTACATGGAGCAAATGGGTTGCAAAGATCACACGGCGAGCTTGAATAGGAAATCCCAGTTGTCCAGGAATCTTGGAAGTGATTATGGACTGGACAGAAGGCAAAGATTTTGGAATGTCACCAGAGGAGGAGGTAACTCATGCTGAAGAGGCCCCACTGTACAACAATCTATCAGAAAGCGAGAAGCAGTATGCCTCGTTTACTGATGTGTCCTGCCATGTTGTGGGAAAGCATCGGAGATGGAATGTGGCTGTATGGAGGCCTTGAATTGGAAAAATAATACCAGTATTGCTCATATCAGTTTGTGGGAGAGGATGGAAACTATTTCATTATTGCCAGAGAGAAGTAACTGCTTGGCTGGAGAAGAAAGGGTTAAAGAAGAAGCAAAGTACACTGTGTGATTAAGCAGAGCAACCCAGCTGGCCAGGAGCAGGAGAACAGAAAGATAAGGAACTGGTTGTTTTGGGACTGTTTGTGAAATGATGAAGAATGTTGAAAAAAAACAAAACTGTAAACCAGGAACTAAACATGTTGTGATAAAATAGTTTGGCATAAGAGTTAGAGCAATAGGCTAAAGATAGCTTTGCTAGAATGGTATAAAAGCTAGAGCAATAGGCAATAAAGTGATTCGCTGCATGAAGATGCTCTGAGTCCGTGCCTTACATACGCCACATCAGTCAACCAAATTCTTTTTATCTGAGACATCATAGAAAAAAAAATGAATAATGGTACACTGCACACTTAAAAAGTCTGATCGTGCATGTCCTGCTGCATTTCACAATGAGGAGGTCTGGGCACAATCGCATTTTACCACTAGTTCTAGTTCCCAGCCTCCTTCATGGCATCTGAATATAGGCTTCCACTGACAATAAAAGGATCAGAATCTTTTAAAAATTTTAAACTGCTCACCCTTTAATAGCCCCATATGGCCAGTGCAAAAGTCTAATGGAGAGTGGAGACTAACAGTAGACTATCGTGGCCTGAATGAAGTCACACCACCATTGAGTGCTGCTGTACCAGACATGCTAGAACTTCAATATGAACTGGAGTCAAAGGCAGCCAAGTGGGATGCCACAAGTGATATTGCCAATGCATTTTTCTCAATCCCTTTGGCAGCAGAATGCAGGCCACAGTTCGCTTTTACTTGGAGGGGCGTCCAGTACACTTGGAACCGACTGCCCCAGGGGTGGATGGAAACACAGCCCTACCATCTGCCATGGATTGATCCAGAGTGCACTGGAACAGGTGCAAGCTCCAGAACACCTGCATTACATTGATGACATCATCGTGTGGGGTGATACAGAGGAAGAAGTTTTTGAGAAAGGGAGGAAAATAATCCAAATCCTACTGAAGGCCGGTTTTGCCATAAAACGGAGTAAGGTCAAGGGACCTGCACAGGAGATTCGATTTCTGGGAATAAAATGGCAAGATGGACATCACCAGATCCCCACAGATGTGGTCAACAAGATAACAGCAATGTCTTCACCAACTAACAAGAAAGAAACACAAGCTTTCTTAGGTGTTGTGGGGTTCTGGAGAATGCACATCCCAAATTACAGTTCGATTGTAAGCCCTCTGTGGCGGGCTGAAAGACACGGACTCAGCGTATGCTCAAGCCCAACCAAATCCATTTATTTCTCTCACTGCCTTGCTTTTATAGTTACATTTCAGGAACTCGACTGTGCAGCCAAACAGGATGTTTATGCACACAGCAAACACTCTTTCCTAAACATACGAACGCTGCCCCAGTGTTCCGGGACAAAGGGTGATCTGACCTGTTCTGGTGTTCCATAAACAAGTCATAAAGTGACCACCACTATCGCACATTCCTGTTTCACACCCACACACAGCTGTGCTTTGAACTCCTGAGAAAGGCTGGTCAAGACCTTTCAAGGCACTATTTATGCTTCTGTTTGCTTCTTGCTAAAGCTCTTAAAGATACAGTTACATTCTTCGGGTCATGCAATGTTTTGCAAGATCTCTCCACATTTCCCCCTTTTTTGTTTGCCAGTAGCATGATCAGCGCTGCCATCACTCTTGCTTCCATTTTTTGCAAGCTTCTTGTGATTCTCCATTGGAACTTCAAGACTATAAAAATTATTATTACAGCAAGAATACCAATACCAACAAATATCCAAATTTGTAAGTTTAGTCTGGAAAACCATGTTGAGGGGTTTACCCATTTTACACTGTCAGCCAAATCATCCATCAAACTTTTTTGAGTTAGAATTTTTAATGGTTTCAATTGTTCTGTTGGACTATAGCTGAGACTCTTAACTTCAGCTGCAACATATACAGAAAAGGCTCCTTGCAAGTGAGCTTTAACCTGTTCCCAGTCTGTAATAGACTGATTCCACTTTAGTGTTCATAGAATCATAGAATAGTAAGGGTTGGAAAGGACCTTAAGATCATCTAGTTCCAATCCCCCTGCCATGGGCAGGGACACCTCACACTAAACCATGTGGTCAAAGGCTCTGTCCAACCTGGCCTTGAACACTGCCAGGGATGGAGCATCCACAACCTCCCTGGGCAACCCATTCCAGTGCTTCACCACCCTCACTGTAAAGAACTTCTTCCTTATATCCAATCTAAACTTCCCCTGTTTAAGTTTGAACCCATTACCCCTTGTCCTACCACTACAGTCCCTAAGGAAGAGTCCCTCCCCAGCATCCTTGTAGACCCCCTTCAGATACTGGAAGGCTGCTATGAGGTCTCCACACAGCCTTCTCTTCTCCAGGCTGAACAGCCCCAACTCTCTCAGCCTGTCTTCATACGGGAGGTGCTCCAGCCCTCTTATCATCCTCGTGGCCCTCCTCTGGACTCGCTCCAACAGCTCCATGTCCTTTTTATGTTGAGGACACCAGAACTGTACGCAGTACTCCAAGTGAGGTCTCGCAAGAGCAGAGTAGAGGGGCAGGATCACCTCCTTCGACCTGCTGGTCACGCTTCTTTTGATGCAGCCCAGGATACAGTTGGCTTTCTGGGCTGCAAGCGCACACTGCTGGCTCATGTTAAGCTTCTCATCAACCAACACCCCCAAGTCCTTCTCTGCAGGGCTGCTCTGAATCTCTTCTCTGCCCAACCTGTAGCAGTGCCTGGGATTGCCCCGACTCAGGTGGAGGACCTTACACTTGGCTTGGTTAAACTTCATAAGGTTGGCATTGGCCCACCTCACAAGCATGTCAAGGTCCCTCTGGATGGCATCCCTTCCCTCCAGCGTATCAACCGAACCACACAGCTTGGTGTCGTCGGCAAACTTGCTGAGGGCGCACTCAATCCCACTGTCCATGTCGCCGACAAAGATGTTGAACAGGACCGGTCCCAACACCAATCCCTGAGGGACACCACTCATTACAGGTTTCCAACTGGACATTGAGCCATTTACCACAACTCTTTGCGTGCGGCCATCAAGCCAGTTCTTTATCCACCGAGTGGTCCATCTATCAAATTGATGTCTCTCCAATTTAGAGACAAGGATATCATGCGGGACAGTGTCGAACGCTTTGCACAAGTCCGGGTAGATGACATCAACTGCTCTGCCGCTGTCCATCAGTTCCATGGCTCCATCATAGAAGGCCACCAAATTGGTCAGGCAGGATTTCCCCTTAGTGAAGCCATGTTGGCTGTCACCAACCACCTCCTTGTTTTTCATGTGCCTTAGCATGTTTTCCAGGAGAAACTGTTCCAAGGTTTTGCCAGGCACAGAGGTGAGGCTGAATGGTCTGTAGTTTCCCGGGTCTTCCACCTTCTCCTTCTTGAAAATGGGGGTTATATTACCCTTCTTCCAGTCATCGGGAACTTCACCTGACTGCCAGGATTTTTCAAATATGATGGACAGTGGTTTAGCAACTTCATTCGCCAGCTCCTTCAGGACCCGTGGATGGATTTCATCAGGTCCCATGGACTTGTGCACGTTCAGGTTCTTAAGATGGTCTCGAACCTGATCCTCTCCTACAGTGGGCCTAAGGTCTTCATTCTCACAGCCCCTGCATTTGCTTTCCAAGACTTTGGTGGTGTGGTCAGAGCATTTGCTGGTGAAGACTGAGGCAAAGAAGTCATTAAGAACCTCAGCCTTCTCCAAATCCATGGTAGCCAGTTCTCCTGATAGCTTCTGGAGAGGGCCCACATTGTCCCTAGTCTGTCTTTTATTTGCTACGTGTCTATAGAATCCTTTCCTGTTATCTTTTACATCCCTTGCCAAACTTAATTCTAGCTGGGCCTTAGCTTTCCTAACCTGGTCCCTAGCTTCCCGGGCAATGCTCCTATATTCTTCCCAGGCCGCCTGTCCTCACTTCCACCTTCTATAAGCTTCTTTTTTCCCTCTAAGCTGCCTCTACAGCTCCTTGTCCATCCACGGAGGTCTCCTGGCCCTCCTGCTGCACTTTCTTCTAGTCGGGATGCAACACTCTTGAGCACGTAGCAGGTGATCCTTGAATATCAACCAGCAGTCTTGGGCCCCCCTGCCTCCTAGGACTATATCCCATGGAACCTTACTAAGGAGGTTCCTGAAGAGGCCAAAGTCTGCTTTCTTGAAGTCCAGGGCAGTGAGCTTGCTGCATGCTCTTCTCACTGTCCTGAGGATCTCAAACTCAACCATCTCGTGATCACTAGAGCCAAGGCTGCCCTGGAGTGTCACATTTCCAACCAGTCCCTCCCTGTTGGTGAGCACGAGGTCAAGCATGGCACCTCTCCTTGTTGGCTCTTCTATTGCTTGAAAGAGGAAGTTGTCTTCCACACAATTGAGGAACCTCCTGGATTGCTTGTGCCGGGCCATACTGTCCCTCCAACAGATGTCAGGATAGTTGAAGTCCCCCATGAGGACAAGGGCCTGCGAGCGTGAGGCTGCTCCTATCTGTCTGTAGAGCGCTTCATCCACAGAGTCCTCTTGATCAGGCGGCCTGTAACAGATCCCCACCGTAATGTCCCCCATTGCTCTTTTCCCTTTGATCCTGACCCACAAACACTCTGTTACCTCATCACCCGTCCCCAGACAGAGTTCCATACTCTCTAGCCTATCACTGACATAGATAGCAACACCCCCTCCCCGTCTGCCTGGCCTGTCTTTTCTAAACAGCCTGTAACCTTCCATTCCGACACTCCAGTCATAGGAGCCATCCCACCATGTTTCTGTGATACCAATGACATCATATTCCTGTAGCCTTGCACACATCTCTAATTCCTCTTGCTTGTTCCCCATACTATGGGCGTTTGTATAGAGGCACCTTAGCCAAGCTCCAAATGAAGCTGACTCAATGGCTGGGGCAGCTGGAACATCTCTACATCACTCCAAGCACTTATTACAGGTGCTGGCAACTGACTGGGAGTGTTGGGATGGGTCAAAAAAAAGCTTATAGAAGGTGGAAGCGAGGACAGGCGGCCTGGGAAGAATATAGGAGCATTGCCCGGGAAGCTAGGGACCAGGTTAGGAAAGCTAAGGCCCAGCTAGAATTAAGTTTGGCAAGGGATTTAAAAGATAACAGGAAAGGATTCTATAGATACGTAGCAAATAAAAGACAGACTAGGGACAATATGGGCCCTCTCCGGAAGCTATCAGGAGAACTGGCTACCATGGATTTGGAGAAGGCTGAGGTTTTTAATGACTTCTTTGCCACAGTCTTCACCAGCAAATGCTCTGACCACACCACCAAAGTCTCGGAAGGCAGATGCAGGGGCTGTGAGAATGAAGACCTTAGGCCCACTGTAGGAGAGGATCAGGTTCGAGACCATCTTAAGAACCTGAACGTGCACAAGTCCATGGGACCTGATGAAATCCATCCACGGGTCCTGAAGGAGCTGGCGAATGAAGTTGCTAAACCACTGTCCATCATATTTGAAAAATCCTGGCAGTCAGGTGAAGTTCCCGATGACTGGAAGAAGGGTAATATAACCCCCATTTTCAAGAAGGAGAAGGTGGAAGACCCGGGAAACTACAGACCATTCAGCCTCACCTCTGTGCCTGGCAAAACCTTGGAACAGTTTCTCCTGGAAAACATGCTAAGGCACATGAAAAACAAGGAGGTGGTTGGTGACAGCCAACATGGCTTCACTAAGGGGAAATCCTGCCTGACCAATTTGGTGGCCTTCTATGATGGAGCCATGGAACTGATGGACAGCGGCAGAGCAGTTGACGTCATCTACCCGGACTTGTGCAAAGCGTTCGACACTGTCCCGCATGATATCCTTGTCTCTAAATTGGAGAGACATCAATTTGATAGATGGACCACTCGGTGGATAAAGAACTGGCTTGATGGCCGCACGCAAAGAGTTGTGGTAAATGGCTCAATGTCCAGTTGGAAACCTGTAATGAGTGGTGTCCCTCAGGGATTGGTGTTGGGACCGGTCCTGTTCAACATCTTTGTCGGCGACATGGACAGTGGGATTGAGTGCGCCCTCAGCAAGTTTGCCGACGACACCAAGCTGTGTGGTTCGGTTGATACGCTGGAGGGAAGGGATGCCATCCAGAGGGACCTTGACACACTTGTGAGGTGGGCCAATGCCAACCTTATGAAGTTTAACCAAGCCAAGTGTAAGGTCCTCCACCTGGGTCAGGGCAATCCCAGGCACAGCTACAGGTTGGGTGGAGAAGAGATTCAGAGCAGCCCTGCAGAGAAGGACTTGGGGGTGTTGGTTGATGAGAAGCTTAACATGAGCCGGCAGTGTGCGCTTGCAGCCCAGAAAGCCAACTGTATCCTGGGTTGCATCAAAAGAAGCGTGACCAGCAGGTCGAAGGAGGTGATCCTGCCCCTCTACTCTGCTCTTGCGAGACCTCACTTGGAGTACTGTGTACAGTTCTGGTGTCCCCAACATAAAAAGGACATGGAGCTGTTGGAGCGAGTCCAGAGGAGGGCCACGAGGATGATAAGAGGGCTGGAGCACCTCCCGTATGAAGACAGGCTGAGAGAGTTGGGGCTGTTCAGCCCCGAGAAGAGAAGGCTGCGTGGAGACCTCATAGCAGCCTTCCAGTATCTGAAGGGGGTCTACAAGGATGCTGGGGAGGGACTCTTCCTTAGGGACTGTAGTGGTAGGACAAGGGGTAATGGGTTCAAACTTAAACAGGGGAAGTTTAGATTGGATATAAGGAAAAAGTTCTTTACAGTGAGGGTGGCGAAGCACTGGAATGGGTTGCCCAGGGAGGTTGTGGATGCTCCATCCCTGGCAGTGTTCAAGGCCAGGTTGGACAGAGCCTTTGACCACATGGTTTAGTGTGAGGTGTCCCTGCCCATGGCAGGGGGATTGGAACTAGATGATCTTAAGGTCCTTTCCAACCCTTACTATTCTATGATTCTATGATTCTATGATCCGAGCCCCTGGCAGGCAACACACCTCCCTCGAGGCTGGATCAGGCTGGCAGATGGGTGCCTCTGTGCCTTTCAAAGTAGAGTCCCCTACTACTATGACCCGCTGCTTTTTCCTGGAGGCACCAGTAGTGATCGTCTTTACTGGTGCATCAGCAGGATACTCATTAGGTGTGGTGGGTGCTTTCTCATTAGCCCCCTGCAGAACTGCAAAGAGGTTCTGGTGGGGACATCAGATTTAGGAGGAAGGCCCTTGTCGTTAATTGTCCTCTTCCTTCTTTTTTTGTTAGTTTTTCTCGTAACTAATTCCCAGCTTCCTGGGTTGCTGCCCTCCTTCTTTCCTATATGAGCAATGCTTGACGTTTGCGGCCCTTGCACAGTTTGGGCCTGGAGCAAGCAGCCCAGCTTCCTCTCAGCTTCCCTGGCATCTTTTAGCTCTCCAACAGCCTCCCGCAGCTCAGACACCTGCTGCAGGAGGACCTCCACCAGGGCGCACCGAGTGCAGCCGTGTCCATTGCGCACCCTTTCCTCAAGAGACCAGTCGAGGCACTTTCTACACTCCGAGGTCTGCGCCGCAGCCTCCCCTCTCATCGGCTCTGTCTGGGTGCCTACGCTGGCCACTGCCGGGGCAGAGCTCCCAGAGCGGGCCCTGCTCCTGAGGCGAGTGCTCACCATCCCGCTCGCTGCCCTCTCGCCCTGCCTGCGCGAACTGCCGCGCAAACAGTATGGTTGTTTGACCATAATTGTCCATATGGACCCCAATCTAACATATCAAAATCAACTGAACTTTGTCTTCTTGTTTGTGATAATCGACAGGGTTTCCAAATAAGACAATGATAAGTATCAATCATTTCAAAATGACACTTGGGAGTATTTAGAGGTGGAAAAAGGTTCTCTGAAATATTAATTGACTGCATACCAGGTAAGGTAAAAAATGTTAGATTCCCCTTTTTAGCAAATAAATGCCATTGTTCCTGAACTCATACACATCCTTCCGATTCATCGTTACTAGTAAAGCACATAGGAGCTAACTCTGTTCGAAACTCATACGTATTATTAATCATCAACCAGTCACTAAGATTTGACAACGGGCCCAATGGTGGTAGCCATACCCACCAGCCCAGTGTGTTGTTATTTGAAATCGAAGGATCTGGATCCCAACAAGTAACAGGCCTAAACAATGGTGGATCCACTATGTGTGCCCAGTTTATGTTACCTTGAACTGGCCATAAGATCATTAAGAGGATCAGTAAGAACACCCATTTTCTCCATTTTACCTTGGAATTGCTAGCTACTTGTCCTGGGTTCAGCTACAGCAGTCTTTTTTTCTCCTTCTTTTTAGCTGGTGCAGTGCTGTGGTTTTGACTTTCAGCCTGGGAACAACGCTGATAACACTCATGTTTTCAGTTGTTGCTAAGTAACGTTTACTCCAACCAAGGACTTTCTCAGTCTCATGCTCTGCCAGGGAGGAGGGGAAGCCGGGAGGAAGCAGAGACAGGACACCTGACCCAAACTAGCCAAAGGGGTATTCCATACCATGGCACGTCATGCCCAGTATATAAACCAGGGGGAGTTACCCGGAAGGCCCAGATCACTGCTCGGGTCAGGCTGCGTATCAGTCGGTGGGTGGTGAGCAATTGTATCCTCTCCCCTTGTTATTTCCCTTATCATTATTATTATTAGTGGTAGCAGTAGTGGTTTTGTATTATACCTTAGTTGTGGGACTGCTCTTATCTCAACCCGTGGGAGTTACATTCTTTCAATTCTCCTCCCCATCCCTCTGGGAGTGGGGGGAGGAAGAAAGGGGGGAGTGAGCGAGCGACTGCGAGGTTCTGAGTTACCGGCTAGGCTTAAACCATGACAGTTCTTTGTGGCACCCAACATGGGGCACGAAGGTTTGAGATAATGACAGATCTGACCGGAGTGTGTCTAATCATATTTGTGATAAGCATTCATTGTTACTACTCATCACAATGTTGATTTATTGGCTCTCAGAGTTGTTGCGCTTGATCTCAGAGTTTCAGCATGTCGTACCTTACTTACAGACAGTATTTGATGTTTTAGTGTTTATCGGCTGGGGGGCCTGGGCTAAGGTTCTTGTTTCACTGTACTTCATGGTAATGACTTGTAATACAATAGACTCATTGATCATGAAACTGGTCTGGCTTGCGTTCCCAGTGTGGTCATCACCTCTATACTTTGAAAGGTATATAATGAAATTTTTTAACAATTACGTATATTTTTTTTTTCCTTGGGGGGTCAACCTATGAAGGAGGCATTCCCTTACACACCCCGTTCCCCCACCAGCCTATTGACAACAGCATTTGAGAGTTCTGAAGGTTTTGGATGGCCTTTGAACACCCTTGAGACCTGCCTGCTGATTGTGCTGGGGATCAGCATGTTGGCACACATACGGAGTGTGTTTTATCCATGGCCATCCCCCCCTGGGAACACCCTATTTTGTCTGATCTCGAAAGTTAAGCAGTATCAGGGTTAGACGATGATGTAGGAGGACCACCAAGAGATTTTCTCTGAGGCTGGACAGTCATGAGTGGCAGGGTGTGGGGGACAGTATGGGCAAGTATCTAGGCCAGTGGGCCCCTCCACTGCTTTGGAACTTTACCACTGAACAAGGGCTAAATCTGGAAAAACTAGTAAAACACTTAAATGAGGTGTGCTGTCATCCTGGTTATACCTGAGAGGGGACAAACCATGGCAACGTGCTGGGGCTTGGCCTACGCCTACAGAGCCCTGCTCAACACTATCCAGCACCTTCAAAGGGAAAAAAATGTCTCTGGATCTGATGGCAAAGCATCAGAGAAAGCAGCTACTCTAACTCCAAGCACAGCAGCTACACCAACCCCAGTGACAAGCACAGCAGCTACTCAAACCCTGACAGCAACAGACAATGCAGCTGTTGGTGTTACTCAACCCTCAAGCACACCTGCACCAACCCCAGCAACAGACACTGCAGCCACTCCAACCACAGTGACAAACACTGCAGCTAAACCAAATGGCCAATTTGTGACAATATCGGTTGCCCCTGTAAGCAAAAGCAAACAAGAGGCACAAAAAGCAACCCGTGCAGTGAAGAAAGATGAAGTCCTAATGCACTTACTACAGGGGACAGCATCTGAACAAGAGTTACTACTACTTGTATCAGAGGAAGATGAAGAAGAAGAAGAGGTGACTTCTCAACCCTGGATCTCGACCAAGCTGCGGAATATGCAAAAAGATTTCAGCCATCTTCCAGGGAAGCACGTCGTCACCTGGTTGCTCCGGTGCTGGGACAATGGGGCCGACGGTCACGAACTAGAAGGTAGGGAAGCGAAGCAGCTGGGATCACTTGCTAGGGAAGGAGAAACTGACAAAGCGACTGCAATAGACAAACAAGCCGTCAGCCTTTGGAGGCGGCTCATATCTCTCTCTTTGTGTCTGGGTATGGGGGTGTGTATATATATATCAGAAAAAAGTGATGGTATATTGAAAAAATGAAAATGAGCATGACGTGAATGGTATGCAATAAGGGGTGGATACCTTCCTGGGTTCAGCTATAGCACCCATTTCTCTCTTTCTTAGTAGCTGGTGCAGTGCTGTGGTTTTGACTTTCAGCCTGGGAACAAGGGTGATAACACCAATGTTTTTAGTTGTTGCTAAGTAATGTTTATTCCGACCAAGTACTTTCTCAGTCTCATGCTCTGCCAGGGAGGAGGGGAAGCCAGGAGGAAGCAGAGACAGGACACCAGACCCAAACTGGCCAAAGGAGTATTTCATACCACAGCACGTCATGCCCAGTATAGAAAGTGGGGGGAGTTACCCGGAAGGCCCAGGTCGCTGCTCGGGTCTGGCTGGGTATCAGTCGGTGGGTGTTGAGCAATTGTATCCTCTCCCCTTGTTATTTCCTTTATCATTATTATTATTGCTGGTAGTAGTAGTGGTTTTGTATTATACCTTAGTTACTGGACTGTTTTTATCTCAACCCGTGGGAGTTACATTCTTCCGATTCTCCTACCCATCCCTCCGGGAGTGGCGGGAGGAAGAAGTGGGGGGAAGTGAGCGAGCGGCTACGTGGTTCCGAGTTACTGGCTGCACTTAAACCACGACAGTTCAGCCATTCTAGAGATGACCTATCGTAGGCCAGATGCCGAGAATACATCCGTAGATCCAGATGAAGTCGAATGTACACGACCCATGTGGCAGAAACTTACACAGAGTGCACCATCATCATATGCCCACTCATTGGAATCAATGACCTGGAATAACATAGCACCACAAACAGTGGATGACCTGATTCGTCAACTCTGAGAGTTCAAATACAATCTCACCCCTTCCATCATTTCAGCTGTGGAAAAACTGTCCCAGGAGTTCACAAAATTGAGAGACGATTTATCCGATCTATCCAGCTCCCCACGTGTACCAACCCATGTCTCAACTATTAACAGAAGGCGCCCTACTGCTCGAGAAAGAAAATATAGGAGGTACACGCCACGGGCCACCCTATGGTTTTACCTGCGGGATCACAGAGAAGACATGAGAAAGTGGGATGGAAAACCTACCTCAGTTCTGGAGCAACGGGTGCGTGAACAATGGTCAAGGATGATCCTCCCAGGAAAGCTGCTGCTCCAGTCTCTGGTGAGCAGCTTCCCAGATGGAGTGGAAGAGCTGATTTTACTCCAGCTCCTGTGAAAAGGAATACTAATCCCTTTCTACAAGACATAAGTGGACAGTCTTGTGATCACTATTAGAGGGGACCTGCCTCCAGCCAGGTGGAGGAGAGGGACAATCGGGTTTACTGGACTGTGTGGATCAGATGGCCTGGCACATTAGTCCCACAGGAGTATAAGGCTCTAGTAGATACCGGTGCACAGTGTACTCTGATGCCATCAAGGTATCAAGGGGTGAAACCCATTTATATTTCTGGAGTGACAGGAGGATCCCAAGAGTTGACTGTACTGGAGGCTGAAATCAGCCTGACTGGGAGGAAGTGGCAAAAGCACCCCATTGTGACTGGTCCAGGGGCTCCATGCATCCTTGGCATAGACTATCTCAGGAGAGGGTACTTCAAAGACCCAAAAGGATACCGATGGGCTTTTGGTATCGCTGCCTTGGAGAAGGAGGAAATTAAGCAGCTGTCCAGCTTGCCCAGTCTCTCAGAAGATCCTTCTGTTGTGGGGTTGCTGAAGGTCAAAGAACAAGTGCCAATCGCGACCACAACAGTGCACCGGCGGCAATATCGCACCATATGAGACTCCCTGATTCCCATCCATAAGCTGATCCATAGACTGGAGAGCCAAGGAGTGATCAGCAGGACCCGCTCACCCTTTAATAGCCCCATATGGCCAGTGCAAAAGTCTAATGGTGAGTGGAGACTAACAGTAGACTATCGTGGCCTGAATGAAGTCACACCACCATTGAGTGCTGCTGTACCAGACATGCTAGAACTTCAATATGAACTGGAGTCAAAGGCAGCCAAGTGCGATGCCACAACTGATATTGCCAATGCATTTTTCTCAATCCCTTTGGTAGCAGAATGCAGGCCACAGTTCGCTTTTACTTGGAGGGGCATTCAGTACACTTGGAACCGACTGCCCCAGGGGTGGGTGGAAACACAGCCCTACCATCTGCCATGGATTGATCCAGAGTGCACTGGAACAGGGGCAAGCTCCAGAACACCTGCAATACATTGATGACATCATCATGTGGGGTGATACAGTGGAGGAAGTTTCTGAGAAAGGGAGGAAGATACTCCAAATCCTGCTGAAGGCCGGTTTTGCCATAAAATGGAGTAAGGTCAAGGGACTTGCACAGGAGATTCAATTTTTGGGAATAAAATGGCAAGATGGACGTCGCCAGATCCCCACAGACGTGATCAACAAGATAACAGCAATGTCTCCACCAACTAACAAGAAAGAAACACAAGCTTTCTTAGGTGTTGTGGGGTTCTGGAGAATGCACATCCCAAATTACAGTCTGATTGTAAGCCCTCTCTATCACGTGACCCGGAAGAAGAATGATTTCAAATGGGGCCCTGAGCAACAACAAGCCTTTGAACAAATGAAACGAGAAATAGTTCATGCAGTAGCCCTTGGACCAGTCCGGGCTGGGCCAGATGTGAAAATTCTGCTCTATACGACAGCTAGGGAGAATGGTCCTACCTGTAGCCTCTGGCAGAAAGCTCCAGGGGAGACTCGAGGTCAACCCCTCGGCTTTTGGAGTCAGTGATATAGAGGATCAAAGGCCACATATACTCCCACTGAAAAAGAGATACTGGCAGCCTATGAAGGGGTTCGAGCTGCTTCAGAAGTGATTGGAACTGAAGCGCAGCTCCTCCTGGCACCCCGGTTGCCTGTGCTGGGCTGGATGTTCAAAGGCAGGTTCTCCTCTACACATCATGCAACCGATGCTACATGGAGTAAGAGGGCTGCACTAAATACACAATGAGCTCGAATAGGAAATCTCAGTCGTCCAGGAATTCTAGAAGTCATCATGGACTGGCCAGAGGGCAAAGATTTTGGGATGTTACCAGAAGAGGAGGTGATGCGTTCTGAAGAGGCCCCACCATATATTGAACGGTCAGAGAGTGAAAAGAAATATGCCTTGTTTACTGATGGGTCCTGCCATATTGTGGGAATGCATCCGAGATGGAAGGCAGTTGTGTGGAGTCCCCTGTGACAAGATGCAGAAACTGCTGAAGGAGAGGGTGAATCAAGTCAGTTTGCAGAGATGAAAGCCATCCAGCTGGCCTTGGACATTGCTGAACGAGAAAAATGGCCAGTACTTTATACTGACTCATGGATGGTGGCAAATGCCCTGTGGGGGTGGTTGCAGCAATGGAAGCAGAGCAACTGGCAATGCAGAGGTAAACCCATCTGGGCTGCTGCATTGTGGCAAGATATCGCTGCTCGGGTGCAGAACCTGGTGGTGAAGCTACGCCACGTAGATGCTCATGTACCCAAGATTTGGGCCACTGAGAAACACCAGAAGAACCAGCAAGTGGATAAAGCTGCTAAGATTGAAGTGGCTCAGATGGACTCAGATTGGCAACAGAAGGGTGAATTATTTTCAGCCCGGTGGGCCCATGACACCTCAGGCCATCAAGGCAGAGATGCAACATATGGATGGGCTCGTGATCGAGGGGTGGACTTAACGATGGACACTATTGCCCAGGTTATTCACGAATGTGAAACATGTGCTGCAATTAAGCAAGCCAAGCAGTTAAAGCCTCTCTGGTATGGAGGACGATGGCTGAAGTACAAGTATGGGGAGGCCTGGCAGATTGACTATATCACACTCCCACCGACCCGCCAAGGCAAGCGCTGTGTACTTACCATGGTGGAAGCAACCACTGGATGGGTGGAAACATACGCTGTGGCCCACACCACTGTCCGGAACAGTATCCTGGGCCTTGAGAAACAAGTTTTGTGGTAACATGGCACCCCAGAGAGAATTGAGTCAGACAATGGGACTCATTTCCCGAACAACCTTATAGATACTTAGGCCAAAGAGCATGGCATTGAGTGGGTATATCACATCCCCTACCATGCACCAGCCTCTGGGAAAATCGAACGGTACAATGGGCTGTTAAAAACTACACTGAGAGCAATGGGTGGTGGGACTTTCAAACATTGGGATACACATTCACCAAAAGCCACCTGGTTGATCAACATGAGGGGATCTGCCAACAGGGCTGGCCCAGCCCAATCAGAACTTTTATGTACTGTAGAGGGGGATAAACTTCCTGTGGTGCACATAAAGAATTTGTTGGGGAAGACAGTCTGGGTTATTCCTGCTTCAGGTAAAGGCAAACCCACTCGTGGGGTTGCTTTTGCTCAGGGATCTGGATATACTTGGTGGGTAACGCGAGAAGATGGGGAAGTCCGATGTGTACCTCAAGGGGATTTGATTTTGGGGGAAAACAGCCAATGAACTCAATTGTATGCTGCTGCCTGCTCTATAACACTTTTATAACCCACCAGCTAGATATCTTCAGGTCGCCAGCAACTGACCCTGACTTCCCTCCGATCATCACCCCAACAAAGAATGAACTTTGATGAAACCAGACGAGCTCAGCAGTGACCAGACAAGTTTGGTGGTGTCATCAGCAGGCAACAACCCAACACTCCACACCGTCCCTCCTGCCCTGAAAGACTCTTACAGGAGATGTAGCCTGACATCATGGTCTCGATGAGTTCAGGAACTTTATAGGGATTGGTCCATGGACTAGGGAATGATATCTCTTTCTTTGTGTGTGGGTGTGGGTCTGTATATATATATATATAAGACAAAAGCAGTGGTATATTGAAAAATGTGAGATTTGAGCATGACGTGAATGGTATGGAATAAGGGGTGGATACTGTCCTGGGTTCAGCTATAGCAGTCATTTTTCTCCTTCTTAGTAGCTGGTGCGGTGCTGTGGTTTTGACTTTCAGCCTGGGACCAATGCTGATAACACCGATGTTTTTAGTTGTTGCTAAGTAATGTTTACTCCAACCAAGGACTTTCTCAGTCTCATGCTCTGCCAGGGAGGAGGGGAAGCTCGGAGGAAGCAGACAGGACACCTGACCCAAACTGGCCAAAGGGATATTCCATACCATGGCATGTCATGCCCAGTATAGAAACTGGGGGGAGTTACCCGGAAGGCCCAGATCACTGCTCGGGTCTGCCTGGGTATCTGTTGGCAGGTGGTGAGCAATTGTATTCTCTCCCCTTGTTATTTCCCTTATCATTATTATTATTGGTGGTAGCAGTAGTGGTTTTGTATTATACCTTAGTTACTGGACTGTTTTTATCTCAACCCGTGGGAGTTACATTCTTTTGATTCTCCTCCCCATCCCTCCGGGAGTGCGGGGAGGAAGAAGGGGGGAAGTGCGTGAACAGCTGCGTGGTTCTGAGTTACCGGCTGGGCTTAAACCACAACACTACTATAGCTAGATATGCCAAAGAGGTTTTAACAGGGTTTGGTTCTGCTCCCACGTGCCACCTCATTTTACTTGCGTCTTCATCCACTTTCTTCAGGTCTCCCCATGTGATGTTCTGCGCCGTCCACTTCCTTTTCACTGATTTCTTCTGAATTTGCAGGTTGTTTGTCTGAGGCGGTTTTTTGTTTACCACTTCTTTCCAACTCATGGTATGGGTTCACGTGTCAAGGAGGTAACCACCGAGGACCTGACGGTAACAAAACACAAGCATACCCTCTCCCCCAAGTTAGTAACTCCACAGGTCCTTTCCATTGATTGTAATCCAGGGGATCCTGAAACCATACCTTAGGTTTATGTGTTAATCTTGTTCCTGATACAGAATGCTGTTCCCTGGCTGTAGATGCTAAATGATCTACGGAACAATTTAAAAAATTGAGAGTATAAGTAGCATTGTCTAATTGTTCCTGAGGAGGCATATTCCCCCTTCTTTGTTTTTCAAGCATATGTTTCAAGTTTTTATGTGCACGTTCAACAATAGCTTGGCCAGTAGGAGAATGTGGAATACCAAAAACATGATCAACGCTCCAATCCTGAAGAAATAATTTTATTGAGTAAAACTGATAGGCAGAGCCATTGTCTGTCTTAAAAGATTTTGGAACACCTAAAGTGGCAAAAGCATGCATCCAGTGACGTTTAACATCTTTAGCCCTTTCCCCACTAAAGGCAGTGGCTACTAAAAAACCAGAAAAGGCATCTATTGATACATGTACATAACGTAATCGACCAAAAGATGGAATACATGTAACATCAGTCTACCAAATCTCATTTGGTCCTAGGCCTCGAACATTAACCCCATCTCCTAATGGAGACAACATTAAGCGTTGACAATCGGCATGCGCCCTTATAATATCATGAGCTTGCTGTGGTGTTAAATTAAATTCCTTCTGTAGAGCCAAAGCATTTTGATGAAAAAAGTTATGAGATAATTGAGCATGTTAAAAATGTTGAGTTAATATGGCAGGTAATGTCAAGGTGTCTGCTCTAGCATTGCCTTCAACCAGTGGCCCAGGTAATTTAGTATGCGAACGGAGGTGCATTATAAAGATAAGATGTGTGCGTTGGGATATGATTTGTGATAATTTTAACAATAATTGAAATAAAGCCTTGTTAGAAACATCCTTCAAAAAGGAATCAGGGATTCTCTGTATTATTCCTACTACATAATAAGAGGCAGCAACAATATTCACATCTTCTTTTGAGAAGAGTTCAAGGGCATGTATAGCCACTGCTAATTTGACTAGTTGTGTTGAACCTTGTTGTTGAATAACAGAATCACGCCAAACACCCTCCTCCTGCCAAGTGACTGCCGCTTTATGTGATTTTCCTGAGCCGTCAATAAAGACAGTTCTAGCATTAGGTAAAGGCACAGTTTGAATGATAGATTGCACAGATAAAGGTATTTGCTCTAAAAGTGTAAAAATCTTGTGACTCGGGTTCATAAACACGATCTTGTTCAAATAATCTGCCAATGCTGCTTGCAGCGAAAGAGATTCCCTAAAAAGCACTTGAAAAGAGTCAGTGGACATAGGTAAGGAAATAAAGGCTGGATCACATCCGCATAACTGTTGGAAACGCAATCTTGTTTTTTCAATGACTGTGACTACTGCATCAATTCTTGTTGTTATTGTTTTCTTTGAACTATTTGATAAAAACACCCAGTCAAGTGTTATTAATTGTTTGGTTTGCTCATCAAATTGACCAATTAGACCAAAAGGCTGAAAAGGATTATTAATTACATAAATTCCCTCAGCTAGGTGTGGAATTATGCGCCCTGCAAAACCCATTTGTATTTTTTGTAACACTTGTTGTAGTTCATAGTTAGCCTTTTTAGTCAAGTGACGTGGTGAGTTAAGATCTGCGTCCCCTTTTAAAATGTCAAATTGCTCAATTCATGTGTGGCAATTCCTAACAGAGGTCTTAGCCAATTAATACTGCCAAGCAACTTTTGAGCATCACGTAAGGTCTTAATTTGTGTAGACAAAGTTAGCTTTTGAGGACGAACAATTTGATTAAAAAGAGTCCAACCTAAGTATTTCCAAGGTTCCTGACTTTGTACCTTTTCGGGTGCGATCTGAAGTCCAAAAGTTTTCAAATGTAATAACAAATGCTGTAATGCCTCATGTAATACTAAAGTATTTTCTGCAGCAAGCAAAATGTCATCCATATAATGATAAATGCATGCTTGTGGAAATTTATTACAAGTGTGCTCAATTGCCGCAGCTACCGTAATTTGACATATAGTTGGGCTGTTTATCATGCCTTGTGGAAGAACCATCCACTGATATCGTTTCATGGGTGCCTGATTATTAATTGTTGGTAAAGAAAAGGAAAAATGGAGACAATCCTCTGGATGAAGTGGTATAGTTAAGAAACAATCTTTTAAATCTATTACATACAGAGGCCAATTTGAAGGGATCAAAGTAGGATTAGGAACTCCAGGCTGTATTGCTCCCATAGGTTGCATAACTGCGTTGACTGCTCTTAAATCTTGTAAAAGTCTCCATTTTCCAGATTTCTTTGGAATTACAAAAATGGGAGTATTCCATGGACTTGTTGAGGGAACAATATGACCAGCCTGTAGTTGCTCTTCTATAAGTCTTTCTGCTTACTGTAACTTTTCCCCTTTTAGGGGCCACTGGTCAACCCAAATTGGCTGGGCAGTGAGCCGTCAGTTTGAGCTGGGGCTTATGGACCATGACCCTAGGGTTAAATTTGTTGCTAAAGCAGCAGTAAGGGTCATCTGCCATTGAGACAGTAAATCTCTTCCCTATAAATTACAAGGAACTGACATCACATAAGGACAAAGAGAAGCCTTTCTTCCTTCTGGACTGACAACAGTTAATGCAATTAAACTCTGTAATGGAATTTGAATCCCTCCAACACCAGATACTGTAGCGAATGCAGGACCTATTGGCCAATCTCGCGGCAATTCTTTTTGCGATATAATAGAAATGTCCGCACCAGTATCTAACAATCCTGTAAAAGATCGATCTTTAATTGTCAGTGTTAACATGGGCTGTGACTGCGTAATCTTTTGTGCCCAGAGGATCTGAGGCATCCTGGTACTACCAAATCCCTGATTTCCCCTTACAACATTTGATGCTTGAGGAACAAAATAAGGAAGTAAAAGTAATTGTGCTATACAATCTCCTTGTAATATTTTGCAAGGAGGTGTTATAGTCCAAGTCATAATTTTCAACTCTCCAGTATAGTCAGAATCTATAACTCCAGGCAGGACAAAAAGCCCTGCCTTTGATACAGAAGATCATCCCAATATAAGTCCACAAAATCCCATGGGCAAAGGTCCATACACATTGGTATTAACTAAACAGACTTTAGTATCTAAGAGGGTTGTATCGGAGGCTGCGGCCAAGTCCAAGCCTGCGCTGCCACTGGTGCTGGCAGACAAATCACAGACATATTGTTTTCGTGTGTTAGATTGCAAGTGCATGATGGTTGAGGAACATAATGAACTTGGCAAACCCTGTTGGGTTGAGGGGCACCAGGTCTTGCACTCTGCTGGGAGTTTCCCGGCAAGGGTCCCCCCTGCATGTCAAATTTAGACCGACACTGATTGCTCCAATGAAAACCCTTTTTACATCGGGGACATAAAGTTGTTGGTGCTAAACATTTTATAGCCACTCGTTGTGAGGGTGATTTATTCATTGTTAGATGTTGCAATAAGGCTGCTGCTAGTACGTTAGCTTTATGTTCTTCCGAGCCAATATCCTGACACGCCTTGATATAATCAACTAAGGTTTTTGCAGTCCCTCTCACAAAAGATAAAGCCTTTTTACAATCTGCATTAGCATTTTCAAATGCTAGCTGGAATACTAAAATTTGTGCAGCTTCCTCATTTTCTACTTGGCGATTGACTGCAGCTTGCAGTCTATCAATAAATGCAATATACAGCTCATGTATACCTTGCCGAATAGCAGCAAATGGTGAATCCTGATGTCCTGTTTCAGGCACCTTCCTCAAAGCTCGAACGGATAATAGAGAGGCTTGTTGTAAAGCATCCCTAGGCAGGGTGGCTTGTGCCTGAGGAGTTAAATAAGGACCTTCCCCTATTAACTCATTCATCCCAATCCCGATGTTGTTTGCATTTGTGATATTATCCATCATTTGTACTATTACTAAGTCACGATATTCTGCCGACCAAACTGCATCTTGGGCTGATGTAAGAATCATTTTTAATAATGCCTTCCAATCATACGGTGTCATGGTATAACTTTCTCTTATTGCTTCCAATAAGCTCATGGTATAAGTGCTTTGCAACCCATAATCTTTGATCGCCTTTCTCACCTCCTTGATCATTTCATATTGTAAAGTGGTATATTCGGGAGGCAGTTGTGGTTGATATAAAACAGGCATTGCAGTTAACATGGAAACATCTCCGTGTTTTAAAGCTTCTTCACAGCAGGAGTCCAACAAAGTAATTACCTTCCCTGGATTACAGGGAGGTGGTTTACTAAACAAATCAATCGTTGGTGTTAAAAAGAAGCCTGTTTAGGTTGTAAAAGTGATGCTGCCATTGGTGCCGCAGCTGCCATGGATTTTACAGGCGTTAAAGGTGGATATAGATCAGGCTCTTTTTCTGGCTCAGTAGGTCCAGGACCAAGAGGATCAAAATCAGAATCAGATGGAGAAGGGACATCATCATGTATATTATCATCATCCTTCTCATTCTCCATTTTAGATGTCAAAACAGCCTCAACCGCCTGTAAAGTTTTTAAAGTGGTATATACCTTTCTCCAAGTAACAATTAACTCTTCCAGAACTTCAAATTGCAACAGTTTTTTTGTTTGCAATTCTTCTCCCACCTTTGACCAAATTTGACTATCAAAAGTTCCTGTTACAGGAAACCAAGTGCAATGGGCCTTTACCCACATTAACAATGAGGCCAGTTTTACTAGTGCTACCTTAAATCCCTGTTCTTTTAAAATTCGCTGTAAAACTTGAATATACAATTTATGCTCTTGTGATGTTGTTTGCCCCATGATTACCGTAACCGCGTTACTTACCTGTTCAGCGGTGTCCTGGGTTCAGCTATAGCAGTCATTTTTCTCCTTCTTAGTAGCTGGTGCAGTGCTGTGTTTTTGACTTTCAGCCTGGGAACAACGCTGATAACACTAATGTTTTTAGTTGTTGCTAAGTAATGTTTACTCCAACCAAGGACTTTCTCAGTCTCATGCTTTGCCGGGAGGAGGGGAAGCCGGGAGGAAGCAGAGACAGGAAAGCCTACAGCACCCAGGATTCCCAGGCGGTCTCCCATACAAGTACTAACCGAGCCTGACCCTGCTTAGCTTCCGAGATTAGATGAGATCGGGCGTTTTCAGGGTGGTGTGGCCGTAGGCGCGTGTCTTAGGATTCTGAAGTCAGAAATTGCCATCCCTCTTCCTTAGTTTGGTTACAAAGCTGCCACTGGTATTGTTAAGAACCCACGTTGGGCGCCATTTGTGGCGGGCTGAAAGACACAGACTCAGCGTATGCTCAAGCCCAACCAAATCCATTTATTTCTCTCACTGCCTTGCTTTTATAGTTACATTTCAGGAACTCGACTGTGCAGCCAAACAGGATGTTTATGCACACAGCAAACACTCTTTCCTAAACATACGAATGCTGCCCCAGTGTTCTGGGACAAAGGGTGATCTGACCTGTTCTGGTGTTCATAAACAAGTCATAAAGTGACCACCACTATTGCACATTCCTGTTTCACACCCACACACAGCTGTGCTTTGAACTCCTGAGAAAGGCTGGTCAAGACCTGTCAAGGCACTATTTATGCTTCTGTTTGCTTCTTGCTAAAGCTCTTAAAGATACAGTTACATTCTTCGGGTCATGCAATGTTTCGCAAGATCTCTCCACAGCCCTCTCTATCACGTGACCTGGAGGAACAATGATTTCAAATGGGGCCCTGAGCAACAACAAGCCTTTGAACAAATGAAACGAGAAATAGTACATGCAGTAGCCCTTGGACCAGTCCGGGCCGGGCCAGATGTGAAAATTCTGCTCTACACCGCAGCCAGGGAGAATGGTCCTACCTGTAGCCTCTGGCAGAAAGCTCCAGGGGAGACTCGAGGTCGACCCCTCGGCTTTTGGAGTTGGGGATATAGAGGATCAGAGGCCAGCTATACTCCCACTGAAAAAGAGATACTGGCAGCCTATGAAGGGGTTTGAGCTGCTTCAGAAGTGATTGGAACTGAAGCACAGCTCCTCCTGGCACCCCGGTTGCCCGTACTGGGCTGAATGTTCAAAGGCAGGGTCTCCTCTACACATCATTCAACCAATGCTACATGGAGTAAGTGGGCCGCACTAATTACACAACAAGCTCAAATAGGAAATCCCAGTCATCCAGGAATTCTAGAAGTCATCATGGACTGGCCAGAGGGCAAAGATTTTGGAATGTCACCAGAGGAGGAGGTGATGTGTGCTGAAGAGGCCCCACCATATAATAAACTGTCAGAAAGTGAGAAGCAATATGCCTTGTTTACTGATGGGTCCTGCTGTACTGTGGGAAAGCATCAGAGATGGAAGGCAGCTGTGTGGAGTCCCCTGAAACAAGTTGCAGAAACTGCTGAAGGAGAGGGTGAATCAAGCCAGTTTGCAGAGGTGGAAGCCATCCAGCTGGCCTTGGACATTGCTGAACAAGAAAAATGGCCAGTACTTTACTGATTCATAGAACTCGTTAAGAACTCACCAACGAAGTTTAAGTTGACAAGCAGGTATTCTTTACTGCAGTGCTGGGAGACACAGGGGATATCTCCTCCTAATGTGTGTCCCGTTTAAGCATCAAACAGACCATGATAATATTGTTGCTTAACATACATATTCATTACATTTCTGATTAACGTCATACATATTCATTAGTTGTCTGAGAATCGTTTTACATAATTCCACGCCCGTTTTCGCATGCGCATAACAACATGGTAGTGGTCTTTGTTGGTCGTTTTACTTCTTCCAACAATCTTCATCACTTGGCCGTTCCTTGAACTCTTGTTCTGGTAGTCTTTGAAGCATGCTCAGTAGATAAATGCTTATACCACCTTAATTAGTTCGGTAACACTGCTGACATAAGTGAGTGATTTCTCCACGTCCTTCTACTTATCAGTTAACTTAGCTACAGCACCTCCTGAACATCTGCTAGTTTCAGATACTCTTTATCTACAGTCCTGTTTTGCTTACAATAAATTTTGTACAAAGGTCATAAGGTTTTAAAACTATGTCAGCTACAATGATTGATCTTATACAACGATCCTTATTATGTTCTTTGGGTCGGGCTTTTTAGGTTTTGAAAGTTTTGTTGTTATGTCAGCAACTACTAGTGCAGTTTTGGCTGATTATTATGAAATATACCCCTAAGATACTTTCCTTTGCTTTGTTACAAAGCCACCAAAGTTTTATTTACAAAGGCTTATACTTCATTTTGTACTTCCTTGTCTCATTACCTCTATACTGACTCATGGATGGTAGCAAATGCCCTGTGGGGGTGGTTGCATCAGTGGAAGCAGAGAAACCAGCAATGCAGAGGTAAACCCATCTGGGCTGCTGCATTGTGGCAAGATATCACTGCCCAGGTGCAGAACCGGGTGGTGAAGGTATGCCACCTAGATGCTCATGTACCCAAGAGTCAGGCCACTGAGGAACACCAGAACAACCAACAGGTGGATCAAGCTGCTAAGATTGAAGTGGCTCAGATGGACTTAGATTGGCAACAGAAGGGTGAATTATTTTTAGCCCAGTGGGCCCATGACACCTCAGGCCATCAAGGCAGAGATGCAACATATGGATGGGCTCATGATTGAGGGGTGGACTTAACGATGGACACTCTTGCCCAGGTTACTCAGGAATGTGAAACATGTGCTGCAGTTAAGCAAGCCAAGCAGTTAAAGCCGCTCTGGTACGGAGGACAATGGCTGAAGTACAAGTATGGGGAGGCCTGGCAGATGATTGACTATATCACACTCCCACCGACCCACCAAGGCAAGCGCCATGTGCATACCATGGTGGAAGCAACCACTGGATGGGTGGAAACATATGCTGTGCCCCACACCACTGCCCGGAACACTATCCTGGGCCTTGAGAAACAAGTCACGTGGTGACACAGCACCCCAGAAAGAATTGAGTCAGACAATGGGACTCATTTCCGGAACAACCTCATAGACACTTGGGCCAAAGAGCATGGCATTGAGTGGGTATATCACATCCCCTACCATGCACCAGCCTCTGGGATAATCGAACGGTACAATGGGCTGTTAAAAACTACCCTGAGAGCAATGGGTGGTGGGACTTTCAGACGTTGGGATACACATTTACCAAAAGCCGCCTGGTTGGTTGGCACTAGGGGATATGCCAACAGGGCTGGCCCAGCCCAATCAGAACTTTTATGTACTGTAGAGGGGGATAAAGTTCCTGTGGTACACATTAAGTATTTGCTGGGGAAGACAGTCTGGGTTATTCCTGCTTCAGGTAAAGGCAAACCCACTCGTGGGGTTGTTTTTGCTCAGAGACCCAGATATACTTGTTGGGTAATGCAGGAAGATGGGCAAGTCCGATGTGTACCTCAAGGGGATTTGATCATTGGGGAAAACAGCCAATGAACTCAATTATATGCTGCTGCCTGCTATATAACACTTCTACAGCCCATCAGCTAGATGCCCATCTCCACCACTCTGGGCTTTGAAAAGAAGATATGTGCTCTCATGATCATCAGCAGAGACTAAAGTCATGGGAAAAGCCAGCAGCAGCAGCAGAACTGTCCTCAGGTCACCATCGGCTGACCCTGACTTCCCTCCGATCATCACCCCAACAAGAATGAACTTTGACGAAACCAGACGAGCTCAGCAATGACCAGACGTGTTCGGGGGTGTCATCAGCAGGCAACAATCCAACACTACACACTGTCTCTCCTGCCCAGAAAGAGTGTTACAAGAGATGGAGACTGACATCATGGACTGGATGAATTCATCAACTTTATAGAGATTGGTCCATGGACTAAGGAATGATATCTCTCTCTTTGTGGGTATGTGGGTGTGTATATATATGTGTATATATCAAGAGACAAAAAGCGATGGTATATTGAAAAATGTGGGATCTGAGCGTGATGTGAATGGTATGGAATAAGGAGTGGATACTGTCCTGGGTTCAGCAGTAGCAGTCATTTTTCTCCTTCTTAGTAGCTGGTGCAGTGCTGTGTTTTTGACTTTCAGCCTGGGAACAATGCCGAGAACACACCAATGTTTTTAGTTGTTGCTAAGTAATGTTTACTCTGACCAAGGACTTTCTTAGTCTCATGCTCTGCCAGGGAGGAGGGGAAGCTGGGAGGAAGCAGAGACAGGACACCTGACCCAAACTAGCCAAAGGGGTATTCCATACCACAGCACGTCATGCCCAGTATAGAATCTGGGGGGAGTTACCCGGAAGGCCCAGACCGCTGCTCAGGTCTGGCTGGGTATCAGTCGGCAGGTGGTGAGCAATTGTATTCTCTCCCCTTGTTATTTTCCTTATCATTATTATTATTGGTGGTAGCAGTAGTAGTTTTGTATTATACCTTAGTTACTGGACTGTTCTTATCTCAACCCGTGGGAGTTACATTCTTTCAGTTCTCCTCCCCATCCCTCCGGGAGTGGGGGAGGACAAAGGCGGGGAGTGAGCAAGCAGCTGCGTGGTTCTGAGTTACCGGCTGGGCTTAAACCATGACATGCATGTCCTGCTGCATTTCACAATGAGGAGGTCTAGGCACAATTGCACTTTGCCAGTAGTTCTAGTTCCCAGCCTCCTTAATGGCATCAGAATATAGGCTTCCACTGACAGTAAAAGGATCAGAACCTATATAATTATGAAGTTAGAAAATATACCGGAATATAACTCATTGCAAATAAATATTAATGTTGTAATTATAACTTCTTTTTTCAAAGTGGTATAAAATATACATTGCAAAACAAATTGAGTTCAGTAAGTATTAATGGTGAAAATTCTTTTTGGTATCTTAAAATGTTTTGGCATCTTAAGATGCCTTAAAATATAGGCATATCATTATTAACACTATAATAGAAGAAATATTATCTCCAATTAAAAAAAACCACCACATGTCACATTGCAGAGTCAGTCCTGTTATTCAAATCATGAAGTGTATTTTCATAGCTTTTTTAATTAAAATGCAGTAGAAAAAAAAAATTGGAGGTTTTATGACATGGTTTCTTATCCTTGCATGCATCATTTCCAACCTCATCAGTCATTTCACATTACAGTTAGAAAATGTGAAAATTTTACATGATTATTTCCTTTTCCCTAGGGCTTAATATTATGTCATCTTACCAGCTGTTAAAATCTATATTAAAAACCCCTCAGTTTTTCAGTAGAGGAACCATGGCTTTCAATTTAAGAATGGCAGAAATATTCTCAACAAAAATACCTTCTCTACATTCAAAACCAGTTGTTGATTATTCTACTGTGAGTGGAAGCTATTACAGACAAAAATAAAATATGCCAAAATGTTATATTAGGAGCCTTGGCACAATACTTTTGAATAATGCATTTTGCCTTATGTTGCAGACTACTGTAATTCAAAATGTAAATCCTGATGCTCAAAAGTTTGGGTCATGCAGAAAAGCTACATAATTTCAGTAATATGACCTTTAATGTGGAACTGTTCTTGGCCATTTCAGGACCCTTGCCAGCCAAGTCACATGATACTCCTCTTGCATCTTCTTACAGCTCTAAAACTTTTAATCGGGTATTCATATAAACGTGAGTGGCTGAAAGTGTCCTCACTCAGCCTTTAAGATACATAAGCTACATGTTAACTGAATCTTTCACAGCTCAGTAGTATTTATCCATAGCTGCTTAATAGTTTTTTCCCTTAAATGGGATAATTGCAACCTACTTTTGAAATACACAAAATCTTGTGCAGAATATTTCCAATGTAGTATAAAATACATAGGTTGTAATGCTTATTTCATGTTTTCTCCTCTTTTAGGCCAAAGAGCTGCTTCCTTTCCTATAATTAATTGTCCTTAATACAAAGCAATATTTCAAATTGCAATATGTAAATACAAGTCACATGCTTGCAGACAATATCATGAAAAGCAAACACAAGAAGGCAGAGAGCCAGAAATCACAGAGTGCAACAGAGGATAGGGGCTGGTCCGCAAGAAGTGGTGATGCCATACTTGAAATGATGCTCTTGGAAAGTGGTAGAAGAGGGGGGAACTCCTGGGAACTCTCTGAGAAACTGCTCCTGCCAGGTAAGGACAAGGCAAGGGGAACCACAGTGCTGCAGGCCTGGGGAAACTCTAGCAGCTTTTAGCAAGCATGATCAGCTGCCCATGATGCAGAGTGCCTAGAGCCTTTGTTGCAGCTGCCCCTGCTTTGGGAGGGTAAAGCTCCCACCCTTTTAGCTGGTGCTGGGGAGAGGCCTGTCTCAGAGCTTGGTGGATCAGAGGGAGTGTTTGGGGCCTCTCCCAGACCTTTCCTGCAGGAGATGCATTGCTGTTGGAGAGCTGTGCTGCCAAGTGGAGGAGTTCCGGAAGTCAGCAGGCTGCACAGTATCAGACAGGATCTCCTCAGAGACCCTACAGCTTCAAGAGCCCTGGACCCCCACCACAGTGCAGACCTGGGCAGAGCAGAACCACAAGTGGAAGATCTATGGAAGGTAATGGCTGGAAGCTGGTATCTTCCAGTACCACATATAATGCTCCTGCTTCACCTGCAGTTCATTGCCCTCAAAACTGAGGAAGATGTGGGGTGCTATCAAGAAAAGCATCTGGACAGACTGACCTGAGCCATGCCAGACACCTGGAGGAAGCAGTGTTGTAGTGGGCAACATCCAGCTGTGCCCCAACAGAAGCACCCACCTGCCAACCTGACCTGCTGGCTAGAAAACTTGATCTTTGCCAGGGGCCCAGACCCAAGATGTTGTGGAGAGACTGCCAAAGTTTGTCCAACCCTTTGAATCTGATCCCTTGCTGTTCTTCCACATGGGCACCAGCAATATTTCCAGGGCAACCAGGAGAGGATCTAACCTCTCCCAGTCTCTGGAGAGAATGGTCAGGAGCATGGGTCCCAGGTGCTCTTCTCAATCTTGCTAGAGAGGGGAGAGGGCATGAGGAGGAGGGGCCTGATAGTGAGCATCAACAATTAATTGGTCAGCAACATGGTTTTAGTTTCTGTCACCATGGGACCCTCTTTGAGGATCAATGTCTGCTTGAAGAAATGGGATCCACCTCACTAACAGTGGTGGGGATGTAGCAACTCTTAATAGTCACATAATTAAGTAATCATATCATCTCTGGTGAATCATTAAGAGAAGTCATTGTGAGGTTAAATAAAAGGCTTTTATTAATGATTAAATTATGATCAAATGGTAATTAATCAATGATTGAATGAAAATAAAATGGTAATCAAATGGTGATTAAGCAATAATTGAATGGTAATTAAACAGTGATTTGACAATGACTTAAATGATGATTTAAAGTATGATTTAGATGGTAGTCAAACACTCTATTACTTACTACACTTCAAATAATTAAGCTATAGCTGGATATATAAATGTTGCTAGCATACAATATACTTTTAGACCTAATGTAAAATGTTGCTTACCTTGTTATTGATATCAGATGCTGGTAAGTGGTCTGTCAACCTCAAGGAATAACCTTGGGAGGCTTCCCTGCTCAAGGGGGATATAACTGCCATGCAGCCTGCTGATGTACACGTATTTTTGGTGTAAAGTGATTGACTTGTAGTCAAATCCCCCTTTGGTGTTGTGGTTTAAGCCCAGCCAGTAACTTATAACCACGCAGCCACTCACTGACTCCCCCTCCTTCTTCCCCCCAGCTCCCGGAGGGATGGGGCGGAGAATCAAAAGAATGTAAATCCTATAGGTTGTAATAAAAACAGTCCAGTAACTAAGGTACCATACAAAACTACTACTACTACCACTAATAATAATAATGATGAGGGAAATAACAAGGGGAGAGAATATAAAACTAAAAAGGGAAAAGGAAAACAATAAACACAAGTGATGCACAATAAAGTTGTTCACCACCCGCTGACTGATACACAGCCTGACCTGAGCAGTGATCTGGGCCTTCCGGGTGACTCCCCCCAGTTTATATACTGGGCATGACATGCTGTGGTTTGGAATACCCCTTTGGCTAGTTTGGGTCAGGTGTCCTGTCTCTGCTTCCTCCCGGCTTCTTGTGCCCCTCCTCCCTGGCAGAGCATGAGAGACTGAGAAAGTCCTTGATCAGAGTAAACATTACTTAGCAACAACTGAAAACATTGGTGTGTTATCAGCATTGTTCTTAGAATAAAGTCAAAAACACACCACTGCACCAGCTACTAAGAGAAAAATAACTGTTACGGCTGAACCCAGGACAATATCCACCCCTTATTCCATATGTGAGAAACATCTGAAATAAGACTCCACTGTCCATTGTCTCAAAGATTGATATGAGAAGCTGAACTGGGACTCCACCGTCCATTGCCTGAGGGATGAGTGGGAAAGAGCTAAGACTCTTCCATCCATTATCTCAAGGATTGGTGTGAGGAATTGCTGTCCATTATCCCAAGAATTGCTGCAGACGTGCAGTTGAAGAGCTGGCTGTGAGACCAGCGAAACTGGTCCACCAGGAAAGTGTAATACATGATGTTAAGAACAGAGGTACTCCCCCCCAACTCATTATAAAAGGGGGAAAAGGTAATCGCCAGGGAGGACACCTCCCTGAGGACATTCTCCACCGATGACTACTACAGACCCTGAGGGACACCCTCCACAAGACATCGCCATGACATTGTCATGAGGACAACTCCACGAGACACACTCCACAGGGTACCTTCAAGGGGACAACTCCAGAAGGACACCTCCACGAGGACACCCACCTCCAATGACTACTACAGACTCTTGGGGGACACTCTACTCCAATACTGACTATGAACCCTGGAGAACTCCCACCACCAACGATGACAATGACAGATCCCCAGGACACTGCTGGATCCATGGTGGTGAAACTCTCTCTCTCTGCACCCCAAATTCTTGCTTCATTTCCATCCTTTTTTCCAATATGTCCTATTGCTATCCCCTTTATTACAATAATTTCCCTTTTTAATAATAATTGTCTTTTCATAATAAACCAAATGATCAGTTATGATACTTGACCACATTTGCATCTTAATTTCACTCTTGGGATCACGAAAAAAACCAGGGTCCGACACTGGGGTTTTCTCCAATCGGACCCTAACACCAATTCATTCACGTCATGCTCAGATCTCACATTTTTCAATATACCATTACTTTTTATCTCTTCTTTTATATATATATACACACCCACAAACATAAAAAGAGAGAGATATCATTCCTTAGTCCATGGACCATCTCTATAAATTTTGCTGAGTTCATTCAGTCCATGATGTCAGGCTCCATCTCCTATAACAGTCTTTCAGGGCAGGAGAGATGGTGTGGAGTGTTGGATTGTTGCCTGCTGATGTCATCGCTGAACTCCTCTGTTCACTGCTGACCTTGTCTGGTTTTATCAAAATTCATTCTTTGTTGGGGTGATGATCAGAGGGAAGTCAGGGTCAGTCGATGGTGACCTGAGGACAGTTCTGGGAGACTCCCGCTACTGCTGCTGGCTTTTCCCATGACTTTATTCTCTGCTGATGACCATGACAGCACATATCTTCTTTTCAAAGGCCAGAGTGTCGGAGATGGGCATCTAGCTGATAGGCTATAAAAGTGTCATATAACAGGCAGCAGCATATAATTGAGTTCATTGGCTGTTTCCCCCAAAACTAAATCCCCTTGAGGTACAGACTGGAATTGCCCATCTTCCCGCGTTACCCACCAAGTATATCCAGGTCCCTGAGCAAAAGCAACCCCACAAGTGGGTTTGCCTTTACCTGAAGCAGGAATAACCCAGACTGTCTTCCCCAGCAAATACTTTATGTGCACCACAGGAACTTTATCCCCCTCTACAGTAAGTAAAAGTTCTGATTGGGCTGGGCCAGCCCTGTTGGCACATCCCCTAGGGCTGAACAACCAGGCGGCTTTTGGTAAATGTGTATCCCAACGTCTGAAAGTCCCACCACCCATTGCTCTCAGGGTAGTTTTTAACAGCCCATTGTACTGTTCGATTTTCCCAGAGGCTGGTGCATGATAAGGGATCTGATATACCCACTCGATGCTGTGCTCTTTGGCCCAAGTGTCTATAAGGTTGTTCCAGAAACGAGTCCCATTGTCTGACTCAATTCTCTCTGGGGTGCCGTGTTGCCACAAGACTTGTTTCTCAAGGCCCAGGATAGTGTTTCGGGCAGCGGCGTGGGGGACAGCATATGTTTCCAGCCAGCTCGTGGTAGCTTCCACCATGGTAAGCACATAGCGCTTGCCTTGGCGGGTTGGTGGGAGTGTGATATAGTCAATCTGCCAGGTCTCCCTATATTCGTACTTCAGCCATTCTCCTCCATTCCAGAGAGGCTTTAACTGCTTGGCTTGCTTAATTGCAGCATGTTTCACATTCGTGAATAACCTGGGCAATAGTGTCCATTGTTAAGCCCACCCCTTGATCACAAGCCCATCCATATGTTGCATCTCTGCCTTGATGGCCTGAGGTGTCATGGGCCCACCGGGCTGAAAATAATTCACCCTTATGTTGCCAATGTAAATCCATCTGAGCTACTTCAATCTTAGCAGCTTGATCCACTTGTTGATTGTTCTGGTGTTCCTCAGTGGCCCGGCTCTTGGGTACATGAGCATCTACGTGGTGTAGCTTCACCACCAGGTCCTACACCCAGACAGCGATATCTTGCCACAATGCAACAGCCCAGATAGGTTTACTTCTGCATTGCCAGTTGCTCTGCTTCCACTGCTGCAATCACCCCCACGGGGCACTTGCCACCATTCATGATTCAGTATAAAGTACTGGCCATTTTTGTCATTCAGCAATGTCCAAGGCCAGCTGGATGGCTTTCACCTCTGCAAACTGACTTGATTCACCCTCTCCTTCAGCAGTTTCTGCATCTTGTCACAGGGGACTCCACACAACTGCCTTCCATCTCGGATGCTTTCCCACATTAGGGCAGGACCCATCAGTAAACAAGGCATATTTCTTTTCACTCTCTGACACTTCATTCTATGGTGGGGCCTCTTCAGCATGCGTCACCTCCTCCTCTGGTGACATTCCAAAATCTTTGCCCTCTGGCCAGTCCATGATGACTTCTAGAATTCCTGGATGACTGGGATTTCCTATTTGAGGTGGTTGTGTAATTAGTTGCCGTGGTTTAAGCCCAGCTGGGCTTAACTTAACTGGTAACTCAGAACCACATAGCTGCTCGCTCACTCCCCCACTTGTTCCTCCCCATGCTCCCAGAGGGGTGGGGAGGAAAATCAAAAGAATTTAACTCCCACGGACTGAGAAAGACCAGTCCAGTAACTAAGGTATAATAAAAAACCACTACTACCACCACCAAAAATTATAATGATAAGGGAAATAACAAGGGGAGAGAATACAATTGCTCACCACCCACCAACTGATACCCAGCCTGACCCGAGCAGCGAACTGGGCCTTCCAGGTAACGCCCCCCAGTTTCTGTACTGGGCATGATGTGCTGTGGTATGGAATACCCCTTTGGCCAGTTTGGGTCAGGTGTCCTGTCTGCTTCCTCCTGTCATCCCCTCCTCCTTACAGGACATGAGACTGAGAAAGTCCTTGATAGGAGTAAACATTACTTAGCAACACCTAAGAACATCGGTGTTATCAGCACTGTTCCCAGCCTAAAGTCGAAAACAGAGGACTACACAAGCTACTAAGAAGGAGAAAAATGACTGCTGTAGCTGAATCCAGGACATTAGTGCCAACCACTTATTCAGTGTAGCATCGGTTGCATGATGTGTAAAGGAGACCATGCCTTTGAACATCCAGCCCAGCGCAGGCAACCAGGGTGCCAGGAGGAGCTGTGCTTCAGTGCCAATCACTTCTGAAGCAGCTTGAACCCCTTCATAGGCTGCCAGTATCTCTTTTTCAGTGGGAGTATAGCTGGCCTCGGATCCTCTATATCCCCAACTCCAAAAGCTGAGGTGTCGACCTCGAGTCTCCCCTGGAGCTTTCTGCCAGAGGCTCCAGGTAGGACCATTCTCCCCAGCTGCGGTGTAAAGCTCATTTTTCACATCTTGCCTGGTCCAGCCTGGTCCAAGGGCTACTGCATGAACTATTTCTCATTTAATTTGTTCAAAGGCTTGTTGTAATTCAGGGCCCCATTTGTAATCATTCTTCTTCAAGGTCACCTGATAGAGAGGGCTTACAATCAGACTGCAATTTGGGATGCGCATTCTCCAGAACCCCAAACAGCTAGGAAAGCCTGTGTTTCTTTCTTGTTAGTTGGTGAAGACATTGCTGTTGTTGATCACATTTGTGGGGATCTGGCGACATCCATCTTGCCATTTTATTCCCAAAAATTGAATATCCTGTGCAGGTCCTTGACCTTACTCTGTTTTATTGCAAAAGCAGCCTTCAGGAGGTTTTGGATTATTTTCCTCCCTTTCTCAAAGTATTCTACTGTATCACCCCACACGATAATGCCACCAATGTCTTGCAGGTGTTCTGGAGCTTGCACCTGTTCCAGTGCAGTCTGGATCAGTCCATGGCAGATGGTAGGGCTGTGTTTCCACCCCTGGGGCACTCGATACCAAGTGTACTGGACGCCCCTCCAAGTAAAAGTGAACTGTGGCCTGCACTCTGCTGCCAAAGGGATTGAGAAAAATGCCTTGGCAATATCAATTGTGGCATCCCACTTGGCTGCCTTTGACTCCAGTTCATATTGAAGTTCTAGCATGTCTGGTACAGCAGCACTCAATGGTGGTGTGACTTCATTCAGGCCACGTTAGTCTACTGTTAGTCTCCACTCTCCATTAGACTTTTGCACTGGCCATATGGGGCTATTAAAGGGTGAGCGGGTCCTGCTGATCACTCCTTGGCTCTCCAGTCTATGGATCAGCTTATGGATGGGAATCAGGGAGTCTCGGTTGGTGAGATATTGCCGCTGGTGCACTGTTGTGGTTGCGATTGGCACTTGTTGTTCAACCTTCAGCAACCCCACAACAGAAGGATCCTCTGAGAGACCGGGCAAGGTGGACAGCTGCTTAATTTCCTCCAGGCTATTTACAACAGCATTTGAGAGTTCTGAAGGTTTTGGATGGCCTTTGAATACCCTTGAGACCTGCCTGCTGATTGTGCTGTGGATCAGCATGTTGCACACATACGGAGTGTGTTTTACCAAAGGCCATCCCGTCCTGTGAACACCCTATTTCGCCTGATCTCGAAAGTTAAGCACTATTGGGTTCGAGTCTGGTCTAGGGTTAGACGACGATATAGGAGGACCACCAAGAGATTTTCCCTGAGGCTGGACAGTCATGAGTGGCAGGGTGTGTGGGATAGTATGGGCAAGTATCTAGGCCAGTGGGCCCCTCCAGTGCTTTGAAACTTCACCACTGAACAAGTGCAACATCCGGAAAAACTAGTAAAACACTTAAATGAGGTGTGCTGTCATTCTGTTTATACCAGAGAGGGACAACTCGCTGCAACATGCTGGGGCTTGGCCTACACCTACAGAGCCCTGCTCAACACTATCCAGCACCTTCAAAGGGAAAAAAATGTCTCTGGATCTGATGGCAAAGCAACAGACAATGCAGCTATGCCAACTACAAGCACAGCAGCTACACCAACCCCAGTGACAAGAACAGCAGCTACTCAAACCCCGACAGCAACGGACGATGCAGCTACTCCAAGCACCGCAGCTACACCATCTCCAGCAACAATTACAGCAGCTACTCAAACCCCAACAGCAACAGACAACGCAGCTGTTGGTGTTACTCAACCCCCAAGCACAGCAGCTGTACCAACTCCAGCAACAGACACTGCAGCCACTCCAACCCTAGTGGCAGACACTGCAGCCACTCCAAGCACAGTGATAGACAGTGCAGCTAAACCAAATGGCCAATTTGTGACAATATCAGTTGCCCCTGTAAGCAAGTGTGGTGTATGAAAGGCACGGACTCAAAGCATCTTCATGCAGTGAATCACTTTATTGCCTATTGCTCTAGCTTTTATACCATTCTAGCAAAAGCTATCATTAGCCTATTGCTCCAGCTTCCATACCAAGCCATTTTTATCACATCACGTTTAGTTCCTGGTTTACAGCTTTATTTCATCAACATTCCTCGTCGTTTCGCAAACAGTCACAAAATAACCAGTTGCTTATCCTTCTGTTCTCCTGCTTATGTCCACCTGGGTTGCTCTGCTTGATCACACAGGGCACTTTCCTTCTTCTTTAACTCTTTCTTCTCCAGCCAAGCAGTTACTTCTCTTTGGCAATAATAAAATAGTATCCATCCTCTCCCACAAGCAAGGGGAAAAACAAAGGAGAGGCACAAAGAGCAACCCGTGCAGTGAAGAAAGACGAAGTCACAATGCACTTACTGCAGGGGACAGCATCTGAACAAGAGTTACTACTACGTGGGTCAGAGGAAGACGAAGAAGAAGAAGAAGTGACTTCTCGACCCCGAACCTCGACCGAGCTGCGGAATATGTGAAAAGATTTCAGTCGTCTTGCAGGGGAGCGCATCGTCACATGGTTGCTCCAATGCTGGGACAATGGGGCCGACGGTCAGGAACTAGAAGGTAGGGAAGCCAAGCAGCTGGGATCACTTGCTAGGGAAGGAGAAATTGACAAAGTGATTGCAAAAGAGAAACAAGCCCTCAGCCTGTGGAGGCAGCTCTTGGCAGCTGTGAAGGAAAAGTTTCCCTACAAGGATGATGTTATGAGTTGCTCAGCCAAATGGACCATGATAGAGAGAGGCATCCAGTCCCTGAGGGAATCAGCCATTCTAGAGATGATCTATCATAGGCTGGATGCCAGGAATGTATCCGTAGAACCAGATGAAGTTGAATGTACACGACGCCATGTGGCAGAAACTTACACAGAGTGCACCATGATCATATGCCCACTCATTGGCATCAATGACCTGGAATGACATAGCACCACAAACAGTGGATGAAGTCACTCGTCAACTCCTGGAGTTCGAAGAAAATCTCACCCCTTCCATCATTTCACCTGTGGAAAAACTGTCCCAGGAGTTCACAAAATTGAGAGACGATCTATCTGATCTATCCAGCTCCCCACGCGTACCAACCCATGTCTCAACTATTAACAGAAGGTGCCCTACTGCTCGAGAAAAAAAATATAGGAGGTACACGCCACGGGCCACCCTATGGTTTTACCTGCGGGATCACGGAGAAGACATGAGAAAGTGGGATGGAAAACCTACCTCAGTTCTGGAGCAACAGGTGCGTGAACTGAAGAGGAGAACAATGGTCAAGGATGATCCTCCCATGAAAGCTGCTGCTCCAGTCTCTGGTGAGCAGTTTCCCAGATGGAGTGGAAGAGCTGATTTTACTCCAGCTCCTGTGATAAGGAATACTAATCCCTTTCTACAAGACAGAAATGGACAATCTTGTAATCACTATTAGAGGGGCCCTGCCTCCAGCCAGGTGGAGGAAAGGGACAATCAGTTTTACTGGACTGTGTGGATCAGATGGCCTAGCACATCAGTCCCACAGAAGAATAAGGCTCTAGTAGATACCGGTGCACAGTGTACTCTGATGCCATCAAGGAATCAAGGGGTGGAACCCATTTATATTTCTGGAGTGACAGGAGGATCCCAAGAGTTGGCTGTACTGGAGGCTGAAATCAGCCTGACTGGGAGGAAGTGGCAAAAGCACCCCATTGTGACTGGTCCAGGGGGTCCATGAATCCTTGGCATAAATTATCTCAGGAGTGGGTACTTCAAAGACCCAAAAGGGTACCAATGGGGTTTTGGTATCGCTGCCTTGGAGACAGAGGAAATTAAGCAGCTGTCCGCCTTGCCCGGTCTCTCAGAGGATCCTTCTGTTGTGGGGTTGCTGAAGGTCGAAGAACAACAAGTGCCAATCGCGACCACAACAGTGCACCGGTGGCAATATCTCACCAACTGAGACTCCCTGATTCCCACCCATAAGCTGATCCGTAGACTGTCCCATATATAAACATATATCTCTTGTAATAGTCTTTCAGGGCAGGAGGGACCATGTGTAGTGCTGGGTTGTTGCCTGCTGATGGTACCGCCAAACTCGTCTGGTCACTGCTGAGCTTGTCTGGTTTCCTCAAAATTCATTCTTTGTTGAGGTGATGATCGGAGGGAAGTCAGGGTCAGTTGCTGGCAACCTGAAGATATCTAGCTGGTGGGCTATCAAAGTGTTATAGAGCAGGCAACAGCGTACAATTGAGTTCATTGGCTGTTTTCCCCCAAAATCAAATCCCCTTGAGGTACACATCGGACTTCCCCATCTTCCCGCATTACCCACCAAGTATATCCAGGTCCTTGAGCAAAAGCAACCCCACGAGTGGGTTTGCCTTTACCTGAAGCAGGAATAACCCAGACTGTCTTCCCCAACAAATTCTTTATGTGCACCACAGGAACTTTATCCCCCTCTACAGTAAGTAAAAGTTCTGATTGGGCTGGGCCAGCCCTGTTGGCATATCCCCTAGTGTTGACCAACCAGGTGGCTTTTGGCAAATGTGTATCCCAGTGTTTGAAAGTCCCACCACCCATTGCTCTCAGGGTAGTCTTTAACAGCCCATTGTACCGTTGGCTTTTCCCAGAGGCTGGTGCATGGTAGGGGATGTGATATACCCACTCAATGCCATGCTCTTTGGCCCAGGTCTCTAAAAGGTTGTTCCAGAAATGAGTCCCATTGTCTGACTCAATTCTCTCTGGGGTGCCGTGTCGCCACAAGACTTGTTTCTCAAGGCCCAGGATAGTGTTCCGGGCAGTGGCGTGGGGCACAGCACATGCTTCCAGCCAGCTGGTGGTTGCTTCCACCATGGTAAGCACATAGCGCTTGCCTTGGCGGGTTGGTGGGAGTGTGATATAGTCAATCTGCCAGGCCTCCCCATACTTGTACTTCAGCCATCGTCCTCCATACCAGAGAGACTTTAACCGCTTGGCTTGCTTAATTGCAGCACATGTTTCACATTCGTGAATAACCTGGGCAATAGCGTCCATCGTTAAGTCCACCCCTCGATCACGAGCCCATCTATATGTTGCATCTCTGCCTTGATGGCCTGAGGTGTCATGGGCCCACTGGGCTAAAAATAATTCACCCTTATGTTGCCAATCTAAGTCCATCTGAGCCACTTTAATCTTAGCAGCTTTATCCACTTGCTGGTTGTTATGGTGTTCCTCAGTGGCCCGACCCTCGAGTACATGAGCATCTACGTGGCGTACCTTCACCACCAGGTTCTGCACCTGAGCAGCGATATCTTGCCACAATGCACTCTTTAATTCCTGGTTCTTCTCCAAATCTTCCAATCCCTTGATCACTTCCCCAGCTAACCGTGTCGCATAAAACCTGCCAGACACGGTACAAAAAAAATCCAAACCAAACCAAAACCACGCAACAAATGCTATCAGCAATATTAATGAGTGATCTATCTTGAATATAGTTTATATTAACAAACTACAAACCGATTAGCTTTATTTCACAATCGGGATTTAATAGAATATACTGAAAACTTAAACCTTTTAATGAACACAACAGTAATGACAGATCAATGTTTCTGTAAAGGAAACCCTTATCTTTTTAACATGCTACTATTCCTTATGTGCCAGAGGAACAAATGAGTTTATTTGGGTTTAAAAAAGTACCCACCAAAATAAAAACAAACTACAATCTGTTCATAGTTCTTTACCAAAAGATAAAATAACAAATAACTGTTGGGTATGAAGTGATGCTTCAGCACTGAGAAAGGAGCTACGTGACAGAAAACGGTCAGCAGAAATTCCAAACCGGGATGATGATTTTTCTAACAGCTGCAGGGAAGCCGAGCATGTGGTCCCAGCAATGGGACCAAGGAATTTTGAGTCCCTTGCCTCTTTGAGGATGAGCGGAGCAGAGCAGGGAGCAGTTCTTGACATTCGATGCTGCACTGTGCAACCTGTGAGTTTCTTTTCTCCACAGCCAACTTTTGAGTGATTTTTTTTTTTTTTCCTGTCTCCCTCGCCCAGCCAGCACAAGGCAAGTAGGCAAGTCCTCTCCCTCACCAGCCCCAACAGCTGCTGCTTCCCACTCGGATGAGCCTGGAGTTATTCCCAAGTCATCTGGAGCCGACAAGTGACTTGACCCATCCTGCCGGTCCCCACATCTCCCTTTTCCTCGAGCTGCTGCTTGTCAGGAAAGCAAAAGAAAACCCCAAACTGAGCAGATCCCTTGCAGTGAATCCTACTGGGGAACAGGAGAATGGGATAAATATCTGCCCTCCTGACAAAAATCCTAGCTCAGCCTGACTTGGAGAAGTCGGGATTCTCCAGATCAGGAAATGGGAAATGTTGGATCACAGATCATGTTTTTCTGGAGCTTTGCGGATCTTTGTGTTGGTGGCTTTTGTGTGTTTTGTAGGGTTTTGTTTTCTGTTGAAGGACAGATCCCCGGCCTTGGGGATCTTTCTTCAGTACTGCAGAAACATGAAAGTGGAAAAACTGAGAAGTGCCATCTCATCAAGAAAAGGCACAAGAAGATGAAAGAAACTCTCTCATGCTATCGCAACATCCTTATGCGTGGTGCAGATGAGGATCAGATGAAAGAGTAGAAACGCACGGAAAAAAAAATTTGGGGGGGGGAAGAGACAAGGCAATGACATCACCCACACCGGCAGAAAATCCGACTTCAAGACCGAAACCCCCAAGGCAATCCCTTGCACGCCGATACCCAACACCGGCACGGGAAGGCGGGGGGGGGGGGGGGTGTGTGCTCGCGAAGCCCCGCAGATTGGGCGGGGCGTCCGCGACACCGGGCGGCCTTCCCGCGCCCGTGAAGCCCAGTACAAGCATCGCCGAGAGCCTGGCAGCTGCGGGCGGTGCCATCAGCCGAGCTGCGGGCAGCTCCTCCCTTCAGGAAGCCCCGCCGAGCTGGGGTGGGGGTACCGCGCCGTGGCCGGGCCTAGCCCGGGCTTCCCTGCCGCCCCGCTCTCCGCAGCCGGTCCGTCATGGCGGCTCAACGTGTCGGAGGAAGCGCTCCTCGTGCAGCACAGCCACGGCGTTAACAATGAGGAGCACAGCCTGCAGCAGCGAGTACAGCGTGAACGCCATAGCCCCCCGCCTGGGCGAGAGCCGGAGCCCGAGCGGGGCGGGGGCGTAGCCTCCGTCGCCGGACAGGCGGGGCCGGGCGCTGGGTACCCCCACGCTGGTCTTTCGGGGTGGTAAGGGTCACCGTGGCCACAGTACACGCCGCGCACGGGCCCAGGGAGCCCGCGGTCACCCGTGGAAAACTCTGCTTGCCGCTTAGCAAGGGGCCTTCTGGTTCAGCTCGGGTTCGATGGAGGAGGTGCAGCCTTACTTTGCTCCATCAGTAATTTCCACGTTGTGTCTTCCCAACGGCGGGAGCTGGCAGGGGATCATCATCCCAGCATAGGGCAGCACGGTGGCCCCCATGGCCACCACGTATTGCTAACCCAACATTAGTAGAATTAGTCAAAAACATAAGCCACTTCACATGCAAAAATACGAGGTTATATATTTATATATTTGCTTTTCTATTTATATTTTTTCTATTCATACATATGATATATATAATTTATATGGACAATATCTGGGGGTTTCCCCTGTATTTTTTCAATATATATCCCTTTGCATTTGTTTTTTGTTTTTTTAGGGTTTTTTTAGCAGGAAATCAGCTCAGATCCCAACTGTTGTTTATACAAAGTATAATGACTGCAGAAGTCAAGATTCGTAGCACAATCCAAAAGAAAACAATTATATTTTCTATTGGATTAATCAGGGCCTCTGGGGTCTTCTGCAGTCAAATAACAAAAATAATAATAACTGCAGCTCAGGGATAGTGTATAGTTATCGATGCATAAATATAGATATTTTTTTTTGCCTTACATCTTTCAATCCAATTGGCTGAAGGGGATGATTTGCATAATCACTCTGATTTTATTTCTCAGTAATCATACAGTATGCAAACCTCTTAACTCTGGTTGTTGGTTGATAGCTTTCATTACTCAATCAGGGCACAATGATTTGGATAACCACTGCTCTTTGATGGTTATTAAGCTCATTCACTGTGATAGAGATGATAACTTTGTGCTTAATGTGGTAGACTGGAGACACCCCATCTCGGTTCTTTGCCCTGCCACAGACTTCTGATACAATCTGGTCAGATTATTCACAGTTTATCAATATTATATCTCCATGTTTCAGCTCTGGGTTAAGATCCACTCACCAGCAAGAACAAGATGATCTGATACTTCAGCAATTAAGCATCAGGACCATATGATCAATAGATCATAGAATAGAATAGAATCATAGAATAGTTTCGGTTGGAAGGGACCTTCAAAGGTTATCTAGTCCAACCCCCATGCAATGAGCAGGGACATCTTCAACTACATCAGATTGCTCAGAACCACATAGAGCCTGGCCTTGAATGTCTCCAGGGATGGTGCATTTACCACATCTCTGGGCAACCTGTTTCAGTATATTACCACTCTCATTGTAAAACTTTTCTTCCTCATGTCTAACCTGAATCTCCCCTCTTTTAGTTTAAAACCATGACCCCTCATCCTATCACAACAGGCACTGCTAAAAAGTCTCTCCCCATCTTTCTTATAGGCCCCCTTTTAAGTACTGAAAGGCTGCAGTAAGGTCTCCCTGGAGTTTTCTCCAGGCTGAAAAACCCCAACTTTCTCACCCTTTAGAATCAGAGAATCAAAGAATGGTTAGGGTTGGAAAGGACCTTAAGATCATCTAGTTCCAACCCCCCTGCCATGGGCAGGGACACTTCCCACTAGACCAGGTTGCTCAAGGCCCTGTCCAACCTGACTTTGAATACTGCAAAGGATGAAGTATTCACATCTTCCTTGGGCAGCCTGTTCCAGTGCCTCACCACTCTCACAGTAAAGAATTTCTTCCTTATATCTAACCTAAATCTCCCCTGTTTCAGTTTAAACCCATTACCCCTTGTCCTATCTCTACAGTCCTGAATGAAGAGTCCCTCTCCAGCATCCTTGTAGGCCCCCTTCAGATACTGGAAGGCTGCTATGAGGTCTTGTCACGTGAAGGGGGGAGATAACAGCTAGTGTTAGTTATTTAGCATGTATAAGATAAAGTTCTTACCCAATAGGCATCCCTATGGGGGAGAAGACAGGTTCAGCCCCTTGACTGATCCCAGAAGTTACAATTGAGTCTTCCCCACTTTCCATTTCCTAACTTCACATATTTATACAATTTGATTCAGGTTAGTAACTCCCCATAATCCTCCCACCATGTACGGAGTGGTCAGTTAATTTGCATGAGGTTACATCATTTTTATCAAAAGGACACCCTAGTCATGTTTTGCTGACGTGTGAAGCCATATGTTGACAATGTCCATGTGCTGTACCAGGCTTCAAGGATAGTCTTTCCTGATTAGAGATTCGTTAGCTCTGTTTCTTAATCTGACTACAAAAGGGCAAAACCTCCTCTCCCACTATCAGTTCTTTGTTTATCAGTGTTGTTCATCCTGACCTTGTAGGAGGCCCTTGTATCTGTCCAGGCTTTTCCATAGTAACAAAGGTTTCAATTTTTTAAATATATGCCTATGGAGCTTGAGTGACTCTAGTCATACACACTTTGTTACAGATGGGTGTAAAATCCTCTCGCTTTGCTTTTAGAAATACAAATCTAGTTTCTTTGTTTGGCAGCTGTTGTGCAGTTTATCAGTACATGGTGCCTTCAAGTTCCCACTCCTGCAGGGAGTATAACAGAGCCTAACTGTGGGGCCTTCACTCCACTCCACCCTCCATTCAGTAGCATATGCCAAAGTTGCAGGGTTGCCTGGGGAACTATCATCGGGTAGATTCCATGCATGTCAACCACATCCCATCCTGGAAGTAGCAGCTGCATTTTACTCTAAGGTTTCCTTACTGTTATAACTTTGGGGGACTGGGGGGAGGTGGTCTCAAATTTCCCCCATTTTCCCACAGGTCTCCACGCAGCCTTCTCTTCTCCAGGCTGAACAGCCCCAATTTTCTTAGTCTGTCTTCACATGGGAGGTGCTCGAGCCCCCTTATCATCCTCGTGGCCCTCCTCTGGACTTGTTCCAACACTTGCATGTCCTTCTTATGTTAGGACACCAGAACCGTACACAATGCTCCAAGTGAGGTCTCACGAGAGCAGAGTAGAGGGGCAGGATGACCTCCTTTGACCTGCTGGTCACGCTTCTTTTGATGCAACCCAGGATACGGTTGGCTTTCTGGGCTGCAAGAGCACACTGCCAGCTCATGTTAAGTTTCTCATCAACCAACACCCCCAAGTCCTTCTCTGCAGGGCTGCTCTGAATCTCTTCTCTGCCCAACCTGTAGCAGTGCCTGGGATTGCCCTGACCCAGGTGTAGGACCTTGCACTTGGCTTGGTTGAACTTCATGAGGTTGGCATCAGCCCACCTCACAAGTGTGTCAAGGTCCCTCTGGATGGCATCCCTTCCCTCCAGCGTATCAACCGAACCACACAGCTTGGTGTCATCGGCAAACTTGCTGAGGGCGCACTCAATCCCACTGTCCATGTTGCCAACAAAGATGTTGAACGGGATCAGTCCCAACACCGATCCCTGAGGGACACCACTCATTACTGGTCTCCAATTGGACATTGAGCTGTTGACTACAACTCTTTGTGTGCGGCCATCCAGACAATTCTTTATTCACCGAGTGGTCCATCCATCAAATCCATGTCTCTCCAGTTTAAAGACTAGGATGTCTAGTGGGACAGTGTCGAACACTTTGCACAAGTCCAGGTAGATGACACCAACTGCTCTGCCCCTATCCATCAGTTTTGTAGCCCCATCATAGAAGGCCACCAAATTGGTCAGGCATGATTTGCCTTTAGCGAAGCCATGTTGGCTGTCACCAACCACCTCATTGTTTTTCATGTGCCTTAGCATGCTTTCCAGGAGGATCTGCCTCATGATCTTGCCAGGCACAGAGGTGAGACTTACTTGTCTATAGATCCCTGGATCTTCCACTTTCCCATTTTTAAAATGGGGGTCATATTTCTCATTTTCCAGTCATCGTGAACGACCGATGGGAACTTCTCCTCATAGGAGAGGTATTCCATCCCTCTGATCATTTTTGTGGCCCTTCTCTGGACACTCTCCAATAGGTCCATGTCCTTCCTGTACTGAGGACTCCAGAGCTGGATGCAGTACTCCAGGTGGGTTCTCAGCAGAGTAGAGCAGAGGGGCCGGATCAACTCCCTTGACCTATTGGCCACGCTTCTTTGGATGCAGTCCAAGATATGACTGGCCTTCTGGGCTGCAAGCACACATTGCCGGCTCGTGCCCAGTTTTTCATCCACCAGGATGTCATGGTTTGAGCCCAGCCGGTAATTCAGAACCACACAGCCGCTCGCTCACTCCCCCCCCTTCTTCCTCCCCCCGCTCCCAGAGGGATGGGGAGGAGAATCGGAGGAATGTAACTCCCACGGGTTGAGATAAGAGCAGTCCCGCAACTAAGGTATAATACAAAACCACTTCTGCTACCACCAATGATAATAATGATTAATGAAATAACAAGGGGAGAGGATACAATTGCTCACCACCTGCTGACCGATACCCAGCCCGATCCGAGCAGTGATCTGGGCCTTCCGGGTAACTCCCCCTGGTTTATATACTGGGCATGACGTGCTGTGGTATGGAATACCCCTTTGGCCAGTTTGGGTCAGGTGTCCTGTCTCTGTTTCCTCCCGGCTTCCCCTCCTCCCTGGCAAAGCATGAGACTGAGAAAGTCCTTGGTTGGAATAAACATTACTTAGCAACAACTGAAAACATCAGTGTTATCAGCATTGTTCCCAGGCTGAAAGTTAAAAAAACACAGCACTGCACCAGCTACTAAGAAGGAGAAAAATGACTGCTATAGCTGAACCCAGGACAGTATCCACCCCTTATTCCATACCATTCACGTCATGCTCAGATCCCACATCTCTCAACACACCATTGCCCCTGTCCCATATATACACATATATATACACCCACACCCACACACAAAGAGAAAGATATCATTCCCTAGTCCATGGACCAATCCCTGTAAAATTGCTGAATTCATGCAGTCCATGATGTCAGGCTCCATCTCTTGTAATAGTCTTTCAGGGCAGGAGGGACAATGTGTAGTGCTGGGTTGTTGCCTGCTGATAACACCGCCAAACTCGTCTGGTCACTGCTGAGCTCGTCTGGTTTCCTCAAAATTAATTCTTTGTTGAGGTGATGATCGGAGGGAAGTCAGGGTCAATTGCTGGCGACCTGAAGATATCTAGCTGGTGGGCTATAAAAGTGTTATAGAGCAGGCAACAGCGTACAATTGAGTTCATTGGCTGTTTTCCCCCAAAATCAAATCCCCTTGAGGTACACATCGGACTTCCCCATCTTCCCACATTACCCACCAAGTATATCCAGGTCCCTGAGCAAAAGCAACCCCACGAGTGGGTTTGCCTTTACCTGAAGCAGGAATAACCCAGACTGTCTTCCCCAACAAATTCTTTATGTGCACCACAGGAACTTTATCCCCCTCTACAGTAAGTAAAAGTTCTGATTGGGCTGGGCCAGCCCTGTTGGCATATCCCCTAGTGTTGACCAACCAGGTGGCTTTTGGTAAATGTGTATCCCAGTGTTTGAAAGTCCCACCACCCATTGCTCTCAGGGTAGTTTTTAACAGCCCATTGTACCGTTCGATTATCCCAGAGGCTGGTGCATGGTAGGGGATGTGATATACCCAATCAATGCCATGCTCTTTGGCCCAGGTCTCTAAAAGGTTGTTCCAGAAATGAGTCCCATTGTCTGACTCAATTCTCTCTGGGGTGCCGTGTTGCCACAAGACTTGTTTCTCAAGGCCCAGGATAGTGTTCTGGGCAGTGGCGTGGGGCACAGCATATGTTTCCAGCCAGCCGGTGGTTGCTTCCACCATGGTAAGCACATGGCGCTTGCCTTGGCGGGTCGGTAGGAGTGTAATATAGTCAATCTGCCAGGCCTCCCCATACTTGTACTTCAGCCATCGTCCTCCATACCAGAGAGACTTTAACCGCTTGGCTTGCTTAATTACAGCACGTGTTTCACATTCGTGAATAACCTGGGCAATAGCGTCCATCGTTAAGTCCACCCCTCGATCACGAGCCCATCTATATGTTGCATCTCTGCCTTGATGGCCTGAGGTGCCATGGGCCCACCAGGCTAAAAATAATTCACCCTTATGTTGCCAATCTAAGTCCATCTGAGCCACTTCAATCTTAGCAGCTTTATCCACTTGGTGGTTCTTCTGGTGTTCCTCAGTGGCCCGACCCTCGGGTATATGAGCATCTACGTGGTGTACCTTCACCACCAGGTTCTGCACCCGAGCAGCGATATCTTGCCACAATGCAGCAGCCCAGATGGGTTTACTTCTGCGTTGCCAGTTGCTCTGCTTCCATTGCTGCAACCACCCCCACAGGGCATTTGCCACCATCCATGAGTCAGTATAGAGATAAAGTACTGGCCATTTTTCTCTTTCAGCAATGTCCAAGGCCAGCTGGATGGCTTTCATCTCTGCAAACTGACTTGATTCACCCTCTCCTTCAGCAGTTTCTGCATCTTGTCTCAGGGGACTCCACACAGCTGCCTTCCATCTCCAATGCATTCCCACAATAGGGCAGGACCCATCAGTAAACAAGGCATATTTCTTTTCACTCTCTGACAGTTCATTATATGGTGGGGCCTCTTCAGCACGCGTCACCTCCTCTTCTGGTGACATCCCAAAATCTTTGCCCTCTGGCCAGTCCATGATGATTTCTAGAATTCCTGGACGACTGGGATTTCCTATTCGAGCTCGTTGTGTAATTAGTGCGGCCCACTTACTCCATGTAGCATCAGTTGCATGATGTGTAGAGGAGACCCTGCCTTTGAACATCCAGCCCAGCACAGGCAACCGGGGTGCCAGGAGGAGCTGCGCTTCAGTGCCAATCACTTCTGAGGCAGCTCGAACCCCTTCATAGGCTGCCAGTATCTCTTTTTCAGTGGGAGTATAGCTGGCCTCGGATCCTTTATATCGCCGACTCCAAAAGCCGAGGGGTCGACCTCGAGTCTCCCCTGAAGCTTTCTGCCACAGGCTCCAGGTAGGACCATTCTCCCCAGCTGCGGTATAGAGCACATTTTTAACATCTGGCCCGGCCCGGACTGGTCCAAGGGCTACTGCATGAACTATTTCTCGTTTCATTTGTTCAAAGGCTTGTTGTTGCTCAGGGCCCCATTTGAAATCATTCTTCTTCCGGGTCACGTGGTAGAGAGGGCTTACAATCAGACTGTAATTTGGGATGTGCATTCTCCAGAACCCCACAACACCTAAAAAAGCTTGTGTTTCTTTCTTGTTAGTTGGTGGAGACATTGCTGTTATCTTGTTGATCACGTCTGTGGGGACCTGGTGGCGTCCATCTTGCCATTTTATTCCCAAAAATTGAATCTCCTGTGCCGGTCCCTTGACCTTACTCTGTTTTATGGCAAAACCGGCCTTCAGCAGGATTTGGATTATCTTCCTCCCTTTCTCAAAAACTTCTTCCTCTGTATCACCCCACACGATGATGTCATCAATGTACTGCAGGTGTTCTGGAGCTTGCACCTGTTCCAGTGCAGTCTGGATCAATCCATGGCAGATGGTAGGGCTGTGTTTCCACCCCTGGGGCAGTCGATACCAAGTGTACTGGACGCCCCTCCAAGTAAAAGTGAACTGTGGCCTGCACTCTGCTGCCAAAGGGATTGAGAAAAATGCCTTGGCAATATCAGTTGTGGCATCCCACTTGGCTGCCTTTGATTCCAGTTCATATTGAAGTTCTAGCATGTCCGGTACGGCAGCACTCAATGGTGGTGTGACTTCATTCAGGCTACGATAGTCTACTGTTAGTCTCCACTCTCCATTAGACTTTTGCACTGGCCATATGGGGCTATTAAAGGGTGAGCGGGTCCTGCTGATCACTCCTTGGCTCTCCAGTCTACGGATCAGCTTATGGATGGGAATCAAGGAGTCTCGGTTGTTGCGATATTGCCGCTGGTGCACTGTTGTGGTCGCGATTGGCACTTGTTGTTCTTCGACCTTCAGCAACCCCACAACAGAAGGATCCTCTGAGAGACCGGGCAAGGTGGACAGCTGCTTAATTTCCTCTGTCTCCAAGGCAGCGATACCAAAAGCCCATCTATACCCTTTTGGGTCTTTGAAGTACCCACTCCTGAGATAATCTATGCCAAGGATGCATGGAGCCCCTGGACCAGTCACAATGGGGTGCTTTTGCCACTTCCTCCCAGTCAGGCTGATTTCAGCCTCCAGTATATTTAATGCTTGGGATCCTCCTGTCACTCCAGAAATATAAATGGGTTCCACCCCTTGATACCTTGATGGCATCAGGGTACACTGTGCACCGGTATCTACTAGAGCCTTATACTTCTGTGGGACTGATGTGCCAGGCCATCTGATCCACACAGTCCAGTAAACCCAATTATCCCTCTCCTCCACCTGGCTGGAGGCAGGGCCCCTCTAATAGTGATCACAAGATTGTCCACTTATGTCTTGTAGAAAGGGATTAGTATTCCTTATCACAGGAGCTGGAGTAAAATCAGCTCTTCCACTCCATCTGGGAAGCTGCTCACCAGAGACTGGAGCAGCAGCTTTCCTGGGAGGATCATCCTTGACCATTGTTCTCCTCTTCAGTTCACGCACCCGTTGCTCCAGAACTGAGGTAGGTTTTCCATCCCACTTTCTCATGTCTTCTCCGTGATCCCGCAGGTAAAACCATAGGGTGGCCCTTGGCATGTACCTCCTATATTTTTTTTCTCGAGCAGTAGGGCGCCTTCTGTTAATAGTTGAGACATGGGTTGGTACGCGTGGGGAGCTGGATAGATCAGATAGATCGTCTCTCAATTGTTTGAAGTCCTGGGACAGTTTTTCCACAGGTGAAATGATGGAAGGGGTGAGATTGTCTTCGAACTCTCGGAGTTGAAGAATCAGTTCATCCACTGTTGGTGGTGCTGCTTCACTCCAAGTCATTGATGCCAATGAGTGGGCATATGATGATGGTGCACTCTGTGTAAGTTTCCACCACATGCGTCGTGTACATTCAATTTCATCTGGATCTACGAATGTGTTCCTGGCATCCGGCCTACAATAGATCATCTCTATAATGGCTGATTCCCTCAGGGACTGGATGCCTTTCTCTATCGTGGTCCAGTTGGCTGAGCGACTCCTAATATCGTCTTTGTAGGGAAACCTTTCCTTCACAGCTGCCAGGAGCCGCCTCCAAAGACTGAGGGCTCGCTTCTCTCTTGCAATCGCTTTGTCAATTCCTCCTTCTCTAGCAAGTGATCCCAGCTGCTTGGCTTCCCTACCTTCTAGTTCCTGACCGTCGGCCCCATTGTCCCAGCATCGGAGCAACCAGGTGACAATGTGCTCCCCTGGAAGACGGGTGAAATCTTTTCGCATATTCCGCAGCTCGGTTGAGGTCCGGGGTCGAGAAGTGACCTCTTCTTCTTCTTCCTCTTCCTCTGACCCACGTAGTAGTAACTCTTGTTTTGATGCTGTTGCATGTAGTAATGGCATTGGGTCTTCATCTTTCTTTGCTTCGCGGGTTGCTCTTTGTGCCTCTCGTTTGGTTTTGCTTACAGGGGCAACAGCCATTGTCACAAACTGGCCATTTGGTTTAGCTGCAGTGTTTGTCACTGTGGTTGGAGTGGCTGCAGTGCCTGCCACTAGGATTGGAGTGGTTGCAATGTCTGTTGCTGGGGTTGGTGCAGCTGTTGTGCTTGGGAGTTGAGTAACAGCAACAGCTGCATTGTCTGTTGCTGTCGGGGTTTGTGCAGCTACTGTGCTTGTCACTGGGGTTGATGTAGCTGCGGTGCTTGGAGTAGCTATATTGTCTGTTGCTGTCAGGGTTTGAGTAGCTACTGTGCTTGTCACTGGGGTTGGTGTAGCTGTGTTTTCTGTTGTGGTCAGGGTTTGAGTAGCTGCTGTGCTTGTATTTGGCTTTTCTGTTGCTTTGCCATCAGATCCAGAGACTTTTTTTTCCCTTTGAAGGTGCTGGATAGTGTTGAGCAGGGCTCTGTAGGCGTAGGCCAAGCCCCAGCACGTTGCCATGATTTGTCCCTCTCTGGGATTACCAGGAGAACAGCACACCTCGTTTAAGTGTTTTACTAGTTTTTCTGGATGTTGCACATGTTCAGGGGTGAAGTTCCAAAGCACTGGAGGGGCCCACTGGCCTAGATACTTGCCCATACTATCCCACACACCCTGCCACTCATGACTGTCCAGCCTCAGGGAAAATCTCTTGGTTGTCCTCCTATATCGTCGTCTAACCCTAGACCAGATTTGAACCCGATACTGCTTAACTTTCGAGATTAAACGAATTAGGATGTTCCCAGGACAGGATGGCCGTGGGTAAAACACACTCCGTATGTGTGCCAACATGCTGATCCCCAGCACAATCAGCAGGCAGGTTTCAAGGGTATTCAAAGGCCATCTAAAACCTTCAGAACTCTCAACTGCTGTTGCAAATAGGCTGGTGGGGGAACGGGGGGTGAAAGAGAATGCCTCCTTCGTAAGTTTACCCCCCGAGGAGAAAAAAAAAGATATGCAATTGCTAAAATATTTCATTATATACCTCCCAATGTATAGAGGTGATGGCCACGCTGGAAGCACAAACCAGACCAGTTTCATGATCAATGAGTCTATTGTATTACAAGTCATTACCATGAAGTACAGTGAAACAAGAACCTTGGCCCAGGCCCCCCTAGCCGATAAACACTAAAACAGCAAATAGTGGCTGTAAGTAAGGTACAACATGCTGAAACTCTGAGATCAAGCGCAACAAGTCTGAGAGCCAAATAATCACCATTGTGACGAGTAGTAACAATGAATGCTTATCACAAATATGATTAGACACACTCTGGTCAGATCTGTCGTTATCTCAACCCTTCGTGCCCCACGTTGGGCGCCAAAAAGAACTGTCGTTGTTTGAGCCCAGCCGGTAACTCAGAACCACACAGCCGCTCGCTCACTCCCCCCCTTCTTCCTCCCCCTGCTCCCAGAGGGATGGGGAGGAGAATCGGAGGAATGTGACTCCCACGGGTTGAGATAAGAGCAGTCCCGCAACTAAGGTATAATACAAAACCACTACTGCTACCACCAATGATAATAATGATTAGTGAAATAACAAGGGGAGAGGATACAATTGCTCACCGCTCGCCGACCGATACCCAGCCCGACCCGAGCAGTGATCTGGGCCTTCCGGGTAACTCCCCCCGGTTTATATACTGGGCATGACGTGCTGTGGTATGGAATACCCCTTTGGCTTGTTTGGGTCAGGTGTCCTGTCTCTGTTTCCTCCTGGCTTCCCCTCCTCCCTGGCAAAGCATGAGACTGAGAAAGTCCTTGGTTGGAGTAAACATTACTTAGCAACAACTGAAAACATGAGTGTTATCAGCGTTGTTTCCAGGCTGAAAGTTAAAAAAACACAGCACTGCACCAGCTACTAAGAAGGAGAAAAATGACTGCTATAGCTGAACCCAGGACTATCCCCAAGTCCTTCTCCTCTGGGGTACTCTCAATCCCTTCATCCCCCAGGCTGTACTGATACCAGGGGTTGCCCTGACCCAGGTGCAGGACCTTGCACTTGGCCTTGTTGAACCTCATGAGGTTTGCATGGGCCCACTTCTCGAGCTTGTCCAAGTCCCTCTGGATGGCATCCCGTCCCTTGGGCATGTCAACTGCACCATTTAGCTTCATGTCATCTGCAAACATGCTGATGGTGCACTCAATCCAACTGTCTATATCATTGATGAACATATTAAAGAGTACTGGTCCCAGTACAGACCCCTGAGGGATGCCGTTTGTCACTGGTGTCCATCTGGACATTGAGCCATTGACTACTACCCTCTGGATGAGACCATCCAGCCAATTCCTCATCCACTGAACAATCCACCTATCAAATCCATATCTCTCCAATTTAGAGAGAAGGATGTTGTAAGGGACTGTGTCAAAGTCTTCCTTTGTCCACTGATGTAGTTACTCCACCATAGAAGGCCACTAGGTTGGTTAGGCAGGACTTGCCCTTGGTGAAGCTGTGCTGGCTGTCCCAAATCACTTCCCTGTCCTCCATGTGCCTTAGCATGGCTCCTAGAAGGATATGTTCCATGATCTTCCCAGGCACAGAGGTGAGGCTGACAGTCCAGTAGTTCCCAGGGTCCTCCTTTCTACCCTTTTTAAAAATGGGTGTGATATTTCCCTTTTTCCAGTCACCAGGGACCTTGCCTGACTGCCATGACTTCTCAAATATCATGGAGATTGGCTTAGCAACTACATCAGCCAATTCCCTCAGGACTCTGGGATGGGTCTCATCAGGTCCCATAGATTTGTGTATGTTCAGGTTCCTCAAATGG